>NW_025802961.1:128205-181123 GCF_021613505.1 Equus quagga
TGCATCGTTAGGCAAGTTCATCATTGTAGTTCATCGTAGAGTGTACTTACACAGACCTAGGCGGTATAACCTACTACACACCTAGGTTATATGGTACTAATCTTATGGCACCACAGTCATATATGGTCCATCATTGACTAAAATGTCATCATGTGGTGCATGACGGTGTTCAGAGACATAAATACATTGAAAGAAGAGGCTTGTAAAAGATAACATGCAAACAGTGACCACAAGTTAGCTGGAGAGACTATACTAATATTAAACAAAATAGACTATTTAAAGTGTTACTAGATATAAAGTGGAAGATTTAATAATGATTAAAAGCTAGATTCATCAAGAAAATATTACAATTATAAAACTCATGTGAATCTAACAACAGAGCATCAAAGCCCATGGAAAAAAGGATAGAAATTAAGGGACAAGTAGACAATTCAACAATAACAGTTGGAGACCTCGATACCTGACTTTCAATATTTGATTGAAGTAGACAGAAGGTCAGCAAGGAAATAGATTTGAACAAGTCTATAAAGCAACCAGACCTAGCACGCATCTAAAGAACACTCCACCCAATAACAGCAAAATATACATTCTTCTCAAGTGTACGTGAAACGTTCTCCACAATAAACCATATGCTAGGCCATAAAACAAACCTCTATAAATTTAAAAGGATAGTAATAGAAAGTATGATCTCTGACCACATAATGGAATGAAATTAAAAATCAAAAACAGAAAGAAATTTGAGAAAGTGACAAATATGGAGATTTTAAAGAACATACTCCTAAATAATCAATGGGTCAAAGGACAAATGAAAAAGGAGATTAGAAAATACTCTGAGAAGAATGAAAATGAAGAGACAGCACATCAAAACTTATGGGCTGTAGCTAAAACCATGCTTAGAAGAAAATTTATTGCTATAAAGGCCTGTGTTTAAAAAGAAGAAAAATCTTAAGTCAATAACCAAACTTTCCACCTTAAGACACTGGAAACCAAAGGGCAAACTACACCAAAATCAAGCAAAAGGAGAGGAATGGTGAAGATTAGAACTAAAATTAATGAAATAAATAGAAAAATAGTGGAGAAAATTGATGAAACCCCAAAAGCTGGTTCTTTTGAAATGATCAACAAAATTAACAAACTTTTAGCTAGACTCACCAAGACATAAGACTCAAATCACTACAGACTTTACTGCCATCCTCATAGAAATAAAAAGGATTATAAAAAAATTGCTATGAGCAATTGTATGCCAACAAGTTAGATAACTCAGGTGAAATGGATAAATTTCTAGGAAGACAAAAACTACAAAAACTAACTCAAGAAGGAATAGACAGTCTAAATAGACCTATAACAAGTGAAGAAATTAAATTTCTAATCAGCTTGACACAAAGAAAGGCCCAAGCCCAGAAGTCTTCACTGGTGATTCCACAAAAGCTTTAATGAAAAATTAATACCAATTTTCCACAAATTCTTCCAAAAAATATAAAAGGAGAGAACAACACTTGCCAACTCTTTCTATGAAGCCAGGATTATCCTGATACCAAAACCAGACAAATACATCACAAGAAAAGAAAATCATATCTTCATTTCTTATGAATAAGGACAAAAAATTCTCAACAAAATACGAGTAAACTAAATCTAGCAACGTATGAAAAGAATCATGTACAATGACCAAGTGAGATACATCCCAGGTATGCAAGACTGGTTTCACATCCAAAAATCACTTAATGCTATCCACCACAGCAATAAAATAAGAATCAAAAGCCACATGATAATCTTAATAGAGACAGAAAACTAACAAAATGCACAACCATTTCATGATAGAAAGATTCAACAAACTAAGAGTAGAAGGGAACTTCTTCAAACTGATAAAGAGCTTCTATGAAAAGCCCGCAGCAAACATCATACTTAATAATCAAAGACTGGATGCTTTCCCCCTATGATGAGAAAGAAGACCAAGATGTCCACTTTTGCCATTTCTATTCAACATTGTCTGGAAGTTCTATCCAATACAGTTAGGCAAGAAGTTAAATAAAAGGCATTGGATTGGAAAGAAAGAAGAAAAACTTTTTCTTTTTTTTCTTTTTTCTTTTTTCTTTTCTTTGCTGGGAAAGATTTGTCCTGAGCTAAGATCTGTTACCAATCTTTCTCTCCTTTTGTTTCCATCCCCAAAGCAATAGTGCATAGTTGGATATACTAGTTGTAAGTCCTTCTACTTCTTCTATGTGAGCCACCACCACAGCATGGCTACTGAGAGACAAATGGTGTGGTTCCACATGCATGAACTAAATAAACGCAGGCTGCTAAAGGAGCATGCACCAAACTTGAACTGCTAGGCCATCAGACCTTGCTCAGAAAACTATTTCTAATTGCAGATAAGATGAGCTTGCATATAAAAAAAATCCTAATGAATCCACTAGAAAACTATTAGAACTAATAATACATCTATAACAAAGTTATGAGACACATGATCAATATATAAAAGTCAATTGTGGTGTTTCTACACACTGGTAAAGAACAACCTGAAAAGGAAATTAAGAAAATAATTCCATTTACAATAACATCAAAAAGAACAAAATATCTAGGAATAAATTAAACAAAAGTAAAGCAAAACTTATTATTTGAAATTATAAAATACTCTTAAAAGAACTCAAAGATCTAAATAAATGGCAAGATAGCTCATGTTCATGGATCGGAAAACTTAATATGGTTAGATGGCAATACCTCCCAAAGTGATGTCAGATTTGACACAGCCCTGTAATAGTTAAGCTGGCTTTTTATAAAAATTTACAGGTTGATTCTTTTTTTCTTAATTGTTTTCTTTCTCTACTTCCTTTTTTTTCCTTTAATGATTGGTTACAATAAACCAATCTGCACTAACATCTGTTGCCAATCTTTCTTTCTTCTTCTCCCCAAGCTCCCCAGTACATAGTTGTATATTGTAGCTGTAGGTCCCCCTGGTTTTGTTATGTGGGATGCCACCTCATCATGGCCTGATGACAGTGCCATGTCCACGCCCAGGATCTAAACCTGCTAAACCCTGGGCCACTGAAGCAGAGTGCACAAACTTAACCACTCGGCCATGGGCCAGCCCTGACATGTTGATTCTTGGGGCAAGCCTGGTGGTATAGTGGTTAACGTAGCATACTCTGTTTTGGTGGCATGGACATCACAGGTTTGGATCCCAGGCACAGACATAGCATCACTCACCAAGCCACACTGTGGCAGCATCCCACATAAGATAGCAGACAATTGATGCAGATGCTAGCTCACTGACAATCTCTGCCCCTTTGTCTCTTTCTTCTCCTTCTGGGACACCTATAAAATGAATGTTAGTGTGCTTGATGTTGTCCCAGAGGTCTCTTAGACTATTCTGATTCTTTTACATTCTTTTCTTCTTTTACCTGTTCAGCTTGTGTGATTTGCTCTAGTCTTTCTTCCAGCTCGCTGATCCGTTCTTCTGTATCACCCACTTTGCGATCGAGTCCTTCTAGGGAGTTTTTCTTTTCCAGTATTGTATTCTTCATTTCTGATTGGTTCTTTTTTATATTTTCTAATTCTTTGTTTATGTACTCACTTTGTTCACCCATTCTTCTCCCAAGATCAGTGAGGATCCTTATGACTTTTTGTTTGAACTCTTTGTTGGGTAGATTGTTTATTTCTCTTTCATTTAGTTCTTTTTCTAGGGTTTTGTCCTGTTCCCTTGTTTGGAATATATTCCCTTGCCTCCTCATTTTGCCTCTTTCTCTGTGCTTATACCTATGTGTTAGGTGGGTCAGCTACGTCTGCTGCTCTTGGACAAACAGTCTTATGTAAGAGCTGCCTTTTGAGGCCCAGCAGTGTTCTTCCCTCCTGTCACCAGTTCCAAATGTTCCAAGACTGACCCTCATGTGGGCTACATGTGTCCTTCTGTGGTGGCAGGGTTGCTCTTGCTGCAGGTGCCCAGGGAGTCTAGGCTGTCCCCCTGGCCAGCTGGTTGTAATGCTGAGCTACAGGGGGGCTGCTATGGACTCTTCAGTCACTTTATCAGATTTGGGGAGCCCCAGCACAGTTGGCTGCAGGGTCCAATAGCACATTCCTGTTGCAGTTTTTCTGTAAAGTGAGTAGGTGCCCAGCATGGCTGGTTGCTAGGCTTAGGTGCTTACAAATGCTGTAGGCCTCTGGCCTGCAAGGCTGTTGTCAACTCTCTCAGGATTGCTGCTGAGTGAAGCTGGACCCAGGCAGGGGAGCACCTAATTGTTTAGGGCTTTGGAAGGTGGGGCTGATTCCCTATGTAGCTGTTTGAGAAGCAGAGGTCTTCTGATGCTGATAATCCCCATGGCCCACAGGTCCACACACACTGTCAACACAGTCCTGGACCATGAACACATCCCAACTCCCTGGAGCAGACCCAGTGACCCCATCACAGTGGCCCCTACACCCTCCTCCAATGCCCCACACATTCCACCATGCCCCACAGAACCAGAGCCACTTGCCTGCCTGCAGTGGATCCAGGCTCCCAGTCTATGCAGGCCAAAGAGTTGCTCCAGGGCTTGCTGTTGGGTGGTACCAGTCCCTAGGGCACGCTGACTGCCCTGGCTAAGCTGGATTAAATCTAGTGGCCGGGGCAGACTCTGGGCTAACAGGCCAGGAGAAGAGCTCCAATGGTGTCTGCCTGCCTCTGTGCCAGCACACTTGTCATAGGTAAAAATAATGGCTGATGTCAATGTCTTAGTCCCTGGAGAGGTCTCACCTCTCACCAAGATGCACCAAGAGACTATTAGGTGAGTCTCTTTTCCCCAATGACTGTGCATATTTCCTTCTGGTGATTTCAGGTTGCTTTATGAAACAGATGAATTTGTGTGTGGTGAAACAGATGAGTTGTGTCAACAATGAGACACAGGCTTAGAAAATCAAAAGGGCTACTCAAGTTTAGAGACACAGATGATGTGGGCCCTTTAAGAGCTGGCTTTATTCCACTTATATCCAAAAGATTTTCTAGGGGTATTCCTTGTTGTAATTCATAGCCAGCAAAGCTAGATATTATGAGACTCATGTCAGTTGTGCTGAGTCCAAAGGATGCTTATAGTGGTAATGTGCCCCCGCTCAGGTCCCCACTCTGGCAGGAAAGGCTGTGTACCTTAGGATTTCTCCTGGCCAACATTGAAGATCCATGGCTCGCAAAGGTGGCTTTTTTCTCTTGAGAAAGGGATTTCAGCCTCTTCTGCCTCAGTCAGAAGGTGCGGATTCTTGTCACTTGTTGTGGTGGTTCTTTTTTTTTCCAGTTTTCAGTTCTCTTTCAGGGGCAATTATTCCAAGAAAAGTTCTAACTCGGTTGCGTTCATGGGACAAGGTGAACTCAGAGTCTGCCTATGCTGCCATCTTGACACCAACCTCCTCAGCGACCATCTTCCTCAAGCAAAAAGAGGAAGATTGGCAAAAGATGTGAGCTCAGGGCCAATCTTCCTCACAAAAAAATAAAAATTGACAGGTTGATTCTAAAATTCTATAGAAATGCAAGGACCTAGAATAGAATGGAGAGTCCATAAACAAACTCATCTATCTAATGTCTATTGATTTTTGACAAGGGTACCAGACACTCAAGTTGTTGATAATATTCTTTTTGACAAATGGTGCTGGGACAACTGGATATCCACACAAAAGAACAAAGCTGGACCCTCACCTCACATCATATACAAATTAAATCAAAATGGATCAAAGACCTAAATGTCAAAGCTAAACTATCAAACTCTTAGAAAAAATTATCAGTGTTAATCTTTGTAACGTTGGATTAGGCAATAATTTCCTAGTTATAAAACCAAAAAAGAAAGTAGAGAAATTGGACTTCACCAAGTTAAAAGTTTTTGTGCTACAAAGGATCCTATAGAGAAAGTGAAAAGACAACTCACGCTGGGAGAAAATATTCTCAAATCATATACCTGATAACAGATGTATATATAGAATAAAGAATTCTTGCAATTTAATAAGAAGAAGACAAAGAGCTCAATTAAAAGCGGGTAAATGATCTGAATTGACATTTCTCCAAAGGAGATATATAGATGGCCAATAGGCAAGTGAAAAGATGCTTGACATCATTAGATATCAGGGAAACGCAAATCAAAATCACAATGAGATACCACTTTATACCCACAGGATGCTATATAGGATGGCTATAATAAAAAAAAAAAAAGATAATATCAAATGTTGATGAGGATGTGGAAAACCTGTAACCATCACACACTGCTGGTAGGAATGTAAAATGGTGCAGCCACTCTTGGAATCAAGGCTTGCAGTGTCTCAAACAATTAAACATAGATTCCTACCATGTAACCCAGCAATTCAATTTCTAAGTATATACCCAAGAGAAATAAAAAGATACATCTACACAAAAACTTGTACAGGAATGATGATAGCAGCATGATTCATAATAGCCAAAAAAGTGCAAACAACCCCAAATGTGCATCAACTGATGAATAGATAATGTAGTGTATCCATACAATGGAATTTTTTTGACCATAAAAAGGAATGAAATATGGATACACGCTATAACACAGATGAACCTTGAAAACATTATGCTAAGTGAAAGAAGCCAGTCATAAAATAACACATATCATATGATTCTATTCATGTAAAATGTTCAGAATAGGTAAATCTATGGAGACAAAAAGTACGTGAGTGGTTGTGTAGGGCTGGTGGGGAGGCGGGGGTAGAATGAAGGCACAGGGAGGTATGAGAGCGCTTTCTGAGTTGATGAAAGTATTCAAAAATTGATTGTAGTGATGGTCGCACATATCTGTGAATACACAAAAAGTTAAACTGTGCACTTTAAATGGATGAATTGTATAGTAGGTGTATTGTGTCTTAATAAAGCTGTTTTTTAAAACAAAGAGAGAGAGCACAGCTCTACTTACATAAATTTGACGGTCTGTATGAAATGGACTAATTCCTCAGAGGAGGAGGTCGAGCATATGAAATTGTATTACCATGACACCAAAATCAGATGAAGACAGTGAAAAGAAAGAAAACTAACACCAATAACACTCATAAATATAGACTCAGAAATATTTAAAAAAACATTAGCAAAATTAATCCAGTAATATATAAAAGGAATAAAGGGGGATTTTTTCCAGGTCTGTTAAGACTGGTTCAACATTTGGAATTAATCAATTTAATCCACCACATCAACATGCTAAAGAAGAAAAATCATACGACAGTACCAGTTGTCACAGAAAGACCATTTTCTCTTCTTCTCTTCCCTTCTAGCTAAAACCTGCCCACTGCTGTTGCCTTTCATTGGAAATGCATTTCCTTGTGCCTCTTGTTCATCAGGGTCTTGGGTCCTGGTCAACACTCTCTTAGTTCACATACAGAGGTTTTCTCAAATCCAAATCCTGATGGTCAGGCTCCTTATGCAAATTGGTTTCACTTCCTCTGAGTAATCAGCTCAGCACACCAAGACATGAGAAGCTTACGCTACACTACTAGAAAAAACTCTCTAGTAACATCCTAATTCCTCAACAATGAGACACAGGTTTAGAAAATCAAAAGGACTACTCAAGTTTAGAGACACAGATGATCATATCTGCATGTGAGAAACAACATAAAAGAGGCAATTTTATAGACTCTGTTAGAAATTCTGAACTTGAGCATGTAAAAGACCAAATTTAGGGGCTGACTCAGTGGCGTGGTGGTTGGGTTCACGCACTCTGCTTGGCGGCCTGGAGTTTTTAGGTTCAGATCCCAGGTGTGTACCTACACACCATCCGTCAAGCCATGCTGTGGCAGCGTCCCACATATAGAGAGGGGGAAGATTGGCATGAATGTTACCTCAGGGCTAATCTTCCTCAGCAAAAAAAAAGACCAAATTTAAACCTCAATAGAGTGGGTGCTAAGAGGAGAACTTCATGATTGAGAGAAGAAGGAATAAAACCTTTGCACAATTTCACATTTTGTGCCCTTTCACTCAGCTACATCTATTTCAGATTATACTTTGGAACCTCCCTCAAGAAACAGGACAATCTGAGTTTCTAGGCAACAGGGATAATAATTACCTAATTAAACAAAAAGCTCAGGACTCAGTCTCTACTGATCAGTGACCTGTGTACTCTTGGGCTTTCCACAGTGAAAGTTGTAACGAGAGTCTCCCTTTCTCAATATATTCCTCTGTGTCAAGAACACTAAGAAAGTCAGCATGAATACTACAGGGAAAGTAAGTGCAGTCTTCTCCTTTATGTCACGTCTTTGTTGTCTCAGTTTGTGTGCTTGCTTATTTACCAACAGCTCGTCGCCCACCTAGTCTCTGTACAGCACCCCTCCAGGTGAGAGGCTCTCGGGCTTAGTACCTCTCCTTCTTTCCCTGTATGCACTTTGCCTTTCCTCAGTTTTCTCAGTCCTTCAATGAGCAATATATCAAGCCCTCTATCCAATATTCCAGAGTCAGAGACATGTCGCCTCCTCCAAGGATCTCACAAAGAGACAGAGTAATTACAAAAGCACAGTTATAAAAGAGTGTGCAAGGGTAGTAAAAGAGAGAGAGGAGAAGTACTCCTAACCTGGCTTGGCTTCCCAGAGAAGACAACACCTAAGAGGAAACTTGTAGCGCTAAGAATTCACCAAGTAAAAGAGGAGACGGTTGTACAGGGGGAAGAAACAAGATGAGGAGAAACATAGAAGCAAGAAAAATATCCTATATGAGAATCTCCAGAATATTTTTTGTGCCTGGAGGGTAAAGTCTGAGGCAGGAAGTGACCAGAAATAAGGCTGGAGAGGCTGACAGGGAGAAGATCATGGAAAGCCTTGTAGACCATATCAACAGATCCTCATTAACAATTGGTAGCAATATCATTTTTAGGTAGGGGATTAGCATGATCAGGATTATAGTTCAGATGGCAATGAGATAGAGGATGGATTTCAAGGTGATGAACTCAAGCCAGGTGAAAGGCATGAGGACCTGGACCATACAGTAGTATGAAGAATGGAGAAGAGGGGACAGATTCCAAAAAATTTTAGATCATAGAGGTTGAAGGAGAGCGAGAACTTAAGTCTACTTCCAGGGCTTCTTTCTTGGGTGAGTGAATAGGTTACATGGCCACTCACTGAAATAGAGAACGCAGTGGGAGGAGTAGATTGTGTCCACCGCTGGTGTGGGGGTGGGGAAGACAGGAGAAAGAAAGAATGATGTGTTCATGTTTTAACATGTTGTGTTTGAGGTACCTGTAGCGCATTCAAACAGCAGATGAATAAATACGTCTAAAGCTTAGGGACAAGTCTGTTCACAGATGCAGACTGTGAACGTCATTTTCATAAAGGTAGTGGTTGAATCTATAAAAATAGATGAGACCACATGGAAAGAGAATTTATAGGGAGGACAGCGGTGGGCTGAAATCAGAAGCCCTAAGAACTACCCTGCCACCAACAACCTCTCCAACCTCAATCTGAAAATGACCACCACCATTTGAGGAATTGCCACAACCAGATGGTCTTCATTCCCTGCTCCATACCCCTCCACCCCAAAGCTGACTGTGTCCCATACCCAGGATCATAAATAACTCCCACACTGCAATGCCATCCCTTCCCTGAAACAGCCATTACACAACATCATTCATGGTAAGAGCAAAAGTGGGACATCTATCCTCTTGGTTGTGTCACAGTATGTGCACGTAATTAGTATTGCAAATCTAATTTGAATACAGAGACTGAGAGTACAAAAGAGTTGGATTGGGGTTTGAGAGGCTACATACGGCACATATTAAAGCAATGATTTTTTCTTTGTTTTGGTTTGAGTGAGGAAGCCCCCTAAAAATCATTAACACAGGTGTCTTCCATCTCCCAAGCCTAAGGAGTTTCCCCTTTTGACCCCATATTCTATTTGCCAGGTTATCAGGTGCAGAGCAGCTATACACTGGAAGCCTGGTGCACCACTTGCCATTGAGGAAATAGAAGTGGCCCCACCAAAGGCAAAGGAAGTTCGCATAAAGGTAAAAAGAAAATTCCACATCATGTCCACACCAAAAATCAGAGCTGTTCACTTTGTTATACATTCTTTTCACAATGTTCAATTCAGAAAGAAAACTACATTCTCTTCTATTTCCTCTTCGTTAAACATTTCCATCAGTCTTTAAATACAGCCAAAGAATAGGTTAAACAGGTTTGGAATAGGCTGAATACCCCCAAAGGATACTTATTTGCAGCTATAGTACTAATTACGAAATAAAAGAAGTTTCTACCCACAAACCATATTCTAATCTGTACTTTTAAATTCCTTAATAACATTCTTTATAATATTTAAATTATCTTGAAATATGTTGTACGAAAAATGTGATTACGGATAAATCAAGTCTGAATCCTGGAAATTCAGGTTAGAGCTAGAAGGGACCCAGGGGAAACTGATTTTACAGATGAGAAGATTGAAATCCACTGGGGCGTAGTGACTGTTCACACAGCTAAGTACAGTAAGAACACAGACTGCAACAGTTTTTCTCACCCTTGGTTACACATTTGGAATCATCTGGGAGCTTTGGAAATGCTGATAACTGGGTGCCACCCCCAGACAATCTGAATTTGTGATTTAATTGGTCTGGGGTGCAGGCTGGTCCTAAGGTTTTTAAATCTCCTCCAGGTGATTCTATCAGGGGACCTCCAGACCAGAACATAGTTCACCTGACTCCTAGTTCAGGGTGACTTAACTGTTATTATTTAATTTTAATAATGATGAATAAGTACTCTTTATTAATGGCTTACAAATGGACAGTCATTTCTAGGTTACCTTACCTGCACAACCCATGCCCTCTTCTCAGAGAGCCTTCCCTGGCCTACATCCCCTGAGGAGTGTACGGTGGGCCATCTGGCTAGCCTCATCCACTCTCCACCCACAGGGTCACAACTCACACATCAGATTTGGACACTGACTCCAAGACATCCAACCATTACCTGACAAGCTACAGACCTGAATCTCTCACTCGTGAATTTGAACAAAATAGAGACAGAGCAAGGCAGGGATTGTGGCCACTGGAGAGACGGGATGGACTCAGGCCTGGTAGCCATTTTTAACTGTCAGGTGATCATGTGACCATGATGAGTAAGAGAAAGCCTGTCTGCAGAAAATAATAGCTATGCACATGTCAAATCAAATTAGGGAGAGGAAGACAAAGGCCACTTGATGGATTCCTAGATCCGTGAGGTCTGACTGCACTTCCCACAGTCAGGTAGCTAGCAATTGTATGGTATTCTTCCAATAATGTCCCTTTTATGTGAGCAAATTGCAATAGGTTTCAATCCTCGAGTTAGTTATGTGTGTGTGTGCCAACTTCATACCCATTTTAGAAATGAAGAAACTGAGCCTCACGCAGGAGGATTTGGCCCCGGGTCACACAGCTAAGAAAAGCCAGAGCCAGGATTTCAGCCTTAAACTTTTGACCACTGCTCTAGATTGCCTCCATTTAAACTGTCTGTCTGATTGACAAAAAAAAGTGGGATTATGATTGTACCAATAGCACAACTCTAAAGGCTTCATGTGAAATAAACTAAGGCCTCAATTGTCATAGGAAACATTATCCCTTCCCTTCCTGTGTTCTAATCCCTCCATTTCTATCATTGGTCTTTCTCCCCCACACTCCCATCCACAAGCTCCAATGAAGGACAAAGTGAGACATTTGATGTCACACTCTGGTTTTACAACTCTCTTCTGAACCCATCTGCCGTCCCCACTAAGTTTTAACATCATCATTTCGATTCTGAAATTAGATAATGAAAATCATTACATTGCTTGAAATAAATTACTATGGATCCTAACCTAGAATTAAAACTAAGAAATAAATGCATTAATGTTAACGCAGCATATCAAACTAGCAAAAAGTTCTAAAGCATTAGCAACTCTAAAACACCTTTATCTGAGGCAGAAAGAGCTGTATTACTCTTTCCTCCCATACAGATCGTGGCCACGGGGCTCTGTGGTACAGAGATGAAAATGTTGGCGAATCCAAACTCTCACAACAACTATCCCATCATTTTGGGCCATGAAGGGGCTGGAATAGTCGAGAGTGTGGGAGAAGGAGTGAGCACGGTGAAAACAGGTATGAACGGGCACCTGGAGTTAGGAGACAGCAGCAACTTGGAACCCACATCAGGAAAATAAAAAGTATCCTTTAAATAACTTAAGATCAAGTGAAATAAAAGGTGAAACGTTGCCCATTTCTTAGAAAAGGAGGGATACTTACGAGTTACACAAAAACACTAAATTTTGCGTTTAAATTTTAATATTAATAAGAACAAGAAACAGAATGCACTGCAACAGAACTGAAAGTGCAAATGAGAGAAAAATTTACAAATAGAAACTGTGGAACAATTATTTAAATGAAGCATCTGATAAAGAGTCGAACCTATTAGTGGAACCAAATAGGGGAGAACGCCAGGACTGGATCGAACACGAACAGGAATTTAGTGCAGGATTCGGTTTGTCTTTCCAATGTGAGGGGGGAAACACGGATTATTCAACAAATGATGTTGAAACAACGGGATAGTCATCGGGGGAAAAGAATAAGCTGAGTTGCTATTGCTTTCCTTATCCCCAAAAAATACTGTGTGAATCCAAGTGAAGGGAAACCAGAGAAGTGTCGTAAGATACCATGAGAGAACATTGTATTACCTCAGAGAAGGGCAGGAAGTTTTAATGAACACCAAAAAGCCAGAAGACACATAATAATATAGAGATAAATTTGACAACATAAAAATTTCTTAAAATTCTCTGTACCAAAAATGCCTCCCAAAAATCAACAAACCAATATGACAATGGACAGATTTCCCTAATACATAAAGAATCCTTCAAAAGCAATTTTAAAAAATAACCCAGTAGAAATGAGCAAAATAACTACATATCTAGTTCGGAGAGAAAAAAAATACATATATATAGATAGATAGATAGAAACACGCATACCAATGTTTTTAAGCATATGAAAAGATGCGCGACCTCAAACACATTAAATAAAGTTTTAAAACACAATTTTAAAAACACTTTTTACCTAACATTACCAAAGATTTAAAAGTTCAATAGTACATAAGGTTGACAAGAGTGGAGGCAAACAACCCCCTCAGACCTTACTGTTTGGAAAGTAAATTTGCACAACTCTAAGTGAGGCAATAGGTAACGTCATTTAAATGAATATGTTTCAGACCCAATACTTTCAATTCTAGACAGTTATTTCATACATATATACCCATGTACTAGCTTTCTATTGTTGGTGTAAAAACTCACCACAAATTTAGCAGCTTAAAACAAAACGAATGTATTCTCTCGCAGTTTCTATAGGTCAGACGTCGGGGTGGGTTTGCTGGGTTCTCAGCTTAGGGTTTTGCAGGGTCAAAATCAAGGAACCGGCCAGCTCGTTCTTATCTGGAGACTCTGGAGAATGCTCCACTTGTAAGCTCATTCAAGTTGTTGCCAGAATCCAATTCCTTGAGGCTGTAGGACTGAGGTCCTCAACCTCAGGGAACCGGCTGTCAGCTGGGGCTGCCTGCAGCTCCTTGAAGCTGCTCACGTTGTTTCTTGTGTGGCCCCCTCGCCCCCTTCCAGCCTCAAAGCAGCAATGACACATCAAGTCTTTCTTGTGCTTTGACTCGCCTTGTCTTCCTCTTCTGCTTTCCTCTTGCCTCCTTTCAAGGGCTCTGTGATTACCTTAGGTCTATCTAAATAATCCAGGATGACCTCCCTATTTTAATGTCAATTGATTAGTAACCTTAATTACAGCTGCAAAGTCCCTCTTTCCATGCGACATATTCACAGGCGTGATAACTCAACATGTTCAGTTTCTGAGGATTAGGACAGGACACCTCTGGGGGGCTATTTAAAAATTGTGCCAACCACAGCCCATGTGGGCACAAACTATTCACTGCATTGTTGTTTTCCATGTCGGGGGAAAAAAATTTAAAAAAAAAAAAAACAGGAAACGACCTAAATACCTCTCAGTGGCTGGGGGACTGGTTAAATAAATTATGATATATCTATACAGCACAACACTATGTAACTAGTAAGCAAAACGATAGAGTGCTTTCCATACTGAAATGAGAAATCTCCAAGATACATTGTTAAGTAAAAAAGCAAGGCCTACGATGCGGTCAACAGTAGGCTAGCCTTTGTGTTTGTAAAGGCGTTTATCTCTGAAAGATACCACAGATACTGATCACAGTAATTGTTGCTGCAGTGGGGAAAGGGGGACTGGAGACAAGTCAGTCAATTTTCATTTTTATGCAGTTTAAATTTTACCATATATATGGATTACTTTTTAGAAACTAAAATTAAATACAACAGAAAAGCCTAAATCCTACAAAGATTTTTAACTAAAAATATGAAATGAGTTGCTCTGGTTTACAGTGCTAGACAATGGGGCAGTCAGTCAGTCCAGCCCAGGCAAGTTGTTCTAATCTTCTCCTTATACTGTGAACATTACTAGAGAAATCTCCTACTTTTGGTCTCCATGGCCAAGGACAAGGGACTGAGGTGAAATACAGAGGGCAGGGTACACACCAGCCTTTCTCCCTGATCCAGAAGCTTATTCTATGAGTGCGTGGTAGCAGAACTATTTTAAATCTGATCCCTGACAGCAGAAGTTAGTGGAGAAAATGTAAGACAAGACTTGGCTCAATGGCTACCTGACAAAACTGTTTAGTGCTTTAAGTGGAACTTACAAAGGAGGCAAACCTGGTGCCAGCTCTTGGGATTCAGTCGCTTAGCCAGGGCTAGACCCATATGCTGAAGATAGCCCCTCTTTTTGCAAGTATTTGGTATTCCCCATAGTATCAAGCACAGTTAAATGTGGAAATAATTCCACTTAGCATATTTTCTTGGGTGCCTTGTTGTTGAAGTCCTGAGAGACAGCTATCTCTTTGCTTTAAAAAATAAGGACTTAATCAATGATCTTTCTCTCTTAGGTGATAAAGTTATCACACTCTTTCTACCACAGTGTGGAGAATGTGCCTCTTGCCTTAATCCTGGGGGCAATTTTTGTGTACAATTCAAGTAAGTCTTTACTAGTATTTTCTTTTGTGAAAAATCAATTCAATTTCCTTGGAAGTGGTTTCTAATTCAAAATAAAAATTTTTGTTTGTTTTCTTGTCTATAAAAGACAATCAAAAACCGGCCTGATGTCTGATGGTACCAGCAGGTTTACCTGCAAAGGAAAACCAGTATATCACTTTGGGAATACAAGCACCTTTTCCGAATACACAGTGATAAAAGAAATCTCGGTTACCAAGATTGATGCAGTCGCACCTCTGGAGAAAGTCTGCCTCATTAGCTGTGGTTTTTCCACGGGCTATGGTGCTGCAATCACTACAGCCAAGGTGAGGAGTGTTTGTACCCACGATGAACGGAATTCTTGGCACATGGAGTTGAAAGGCCTCATGCATCTGGCCCATGTCTCATCACACAACCTCAGAAAGAATCACAAACCTGCCTCTAAACATCCTTGAGTTTTTTACTATCTGCCTAGTGATCCCACGCCTCCTTCAACATCTTTCCCATGCCCTCTTGATCAGTAGTAAGTGGCAAATTAAGTCTGGATGCCATTCACAAGTGGAGACATCAGGAATTCCTGGGAGTTAAACATAACACAGTCGCAAAATGACTATGTGTCCTTCCACATTCCAGTCCATTCTTTGGTTTATGCAACAAACATTTATGGAGCCGTTCACTGATCCAGGTGCTGGGATTCAGCAGCTAGTAAAACGCATGGAGCTTCTGTTCTGTTTTATAATCTAGCATGTGCTGATGAGTGCTCGTAAAAAGAAAAGAAGAACAAAGAGAGCAAGTGATGGAGGGGGTGTTGCTATATTAGACAGAATGGTCAGGCAATCTCACACCAATAGCTTGGGTTCCTGTTAACAGGCTATTTCTGGAACATCACACAAACTTTCCCAGCTCCCTTCTTTAAGTGGCTGTTGAATTCTGGCTCTTTGTTTTTCCCAACATCCATTAGTCTCAATACTACACAGATAGGATGGAAGTGGTTCAACTTAAATTAGCATCATTTTGGACCCAATAAAAAATAAGACTTTGCCTTCATAAGGCATTGACATTGTAAGTAATGCAAAGTTTACAGATGCCCAAAAGGAAAGAGAAAGGAAGGGTTGCAGGAAGATGGGGATGGTGTAAAAGAATTCAAAAATGTCTGGAATCAAATACTCTGTCAAATAAGTCTTAAGATTCAATGAAATTTCATTAAACTTCTTCTCCTCACGCTGGTTCCTGGGACTTGAAACCCTCTATTTGCAGGCAGTTTGTGCTTATCTGGCAAAAAGTAACCCATACTGAGAAATATCTTGAGAATCTAAAACTCTCTAGTTAAATTGTGTTTTCTTTGAAAATGTCCTTTGCTTCTGTCTCATGAAAAGTATATACAGACTTGGTCTTTCCACCTGAGTAAATGTACATGTCCTCTTTCCTTTTGTTTTCTGCCTTTGTGTGCTCAGGTGACCCCAGGCTCCAGCTGTGCTGTGTTTGGCCTTGGAGGAGTAGGCCTGTCTGTTATCATGGGCTGTAAAGCAGCAGGAGCAGCCAGGATCATTGGGGTGGACATCAACAAAGACAAATTTGAGAAAGCAAAGGAAGTGGGTGCCACTGAGTGCATCAACCCTCAGGACTTCGAGAAACCCATCCAGGAAGTTTTATTTGATATGACAGGTGCTGGTGTGGAATTTTGCTTTGAGGCCATTGGAAATCCAGCAACTGTGGTATGTGATCCTCTGGAGTGAAAATTACCTATATTCCTACCAGTCATCATTTAAGATATTAATTGAAGGAAAATTCTGAAATTCCCTCCACATTCTTCTCTTTAATTTTCCTTGTGTTCCATGACATCCCAGCTGGTCCCCTCTGTCCACTCCTACAAGTCTAGTCACCATCCCAAACAATGAACCCCCTCACTGAGTTTCCTTCTCCTTCTGTTCCATCAGACCGATCCTTCAAATAAGCAGACAACCTCCAACAGGCAGGACACAAAGGCTTTGGCAAGGGTTCTCCCCGAATTATGTCGTAACACGCAGCTACCTGGTAACTAGAATTTAAGCCAGAGCATGCAAGCAAAAATAGGACAATATTGGTTTAATGACCCTACGAGCAGTGAGCTTTGCACATTCAGCAAAGTCTTTCATGTTGGATCTGCGATAAGCTTTCAAGCAAAATATTTACAAATCTTCACTAAATGGGTTCACTTCAAAAATGAAGAAAAAGACATGGTGTTTTTCTGGGTGAACATGGTTTATAAGAGAGAATATAAATGGAGAGGAAGTTATTTCACAATCTGAAATTCACTTGCTCTCTTTGGGGATTTGTAGAAATAGCATATCATTCAGTTGCATGGCTCCATTTCTAGGTAGCTGGATGGAAACTCAAGAACTGTCTCTTCCAATCTGGGTCCTTTCCTCAGTTTACAAAGTGTTTTCACTCCTCACTACACATAAATTCCCTTGTCTGTAAAAAGCTGTAGCAAACCTTTCTTGCAGTCTGTCCCACAGATAGTCTTGCTCTGAGAAACAGCCTTTGAAGATAACCAGTGGGAACATAGCTGCTTATCAATTTGCTAATACGTTACACTGTGCAAATATCCAACTGTACTCTTCAATGTCTAAAAGAAAATGTCAGCTCTAACCAACCACCAGTGTCAGCAATGGTTCTTATAAAATTTATTATGGTTATTATTATTATTGTTGTTACTACCATGGGTGCCTTTAGCATTTTCACTTTTTAATTTCCATTTATGAAGTCCTAAAGTGACGGATACTCTACTGGGTAGCACACAATGTTTTCTTTATGCTTTAGCTCATCCTTATAAAATAAACGTTCTTTCAAATGAGAACAGGGAGAATCAGAAAAGGCCACAGACCATTCAGCAGTCAAGCTGAGGTTCAGATTTAGGTCCATCTCTCCGGTACCTACTTTAACTCCTGCATTGACTTGTCTTGCTTTACGACAGGCCGCTGCCCTCGCCTCCTGCCACGAGAGCCATGGGGTCTGCGTGATTGTTGGGCTCCTGGCTCCTGGTACCCAGCTCAACATCAGTGGTTGGTTGTTCTTCTCAGGACGTTCTTTGAAGGGGTCTGTTTTTGGAGGTATGGATGAAATAGGGAAGAGTGAAAATCCATGGGGTTTGGGAGGTGAGAGATAGAGAAATGTGTCATAAATGCTTGAGAAGGAATATAAACAAGAGCTTTAGATTACACTTCTTGTTTCAACACGGAAATATCAAAGGGAAGGAGATGGGTATTGGATGTACACAGTTGCTTCTTGGTAAGCTTTTTCTCTTGCAAAAGGAGAGAAGAGATTTTTAAAAATTGATAGGTGAAGAAACCAGTGTCCAAAGTTTAATGCAAATTCTAACTTGAAAAGAAAAGGCAATATTGTGATCAATAACTATACTCCAGTTGAGTTATGTACCTGCCAACTGGGATTCTTTGGAGGATATACTGACCCACTAGTAGTCATTGTTCACCTAACGTAAATCTTTTCTGAACCAATTGAGTGGTCATTACACCAGCTCAAAACATTAGACATAATGGATTCATGATTGAAAAGAAATACTATTGACAAAAAGCAAATGAGAATTATTTTTTTCTAGAGGAAAACAATTTTTTTAATAGAATCCCTTGATTTTCCATTTTTTAAATCTGTCTTAGAGCTCGTATTTTTTATAGACTTTAGAAGAATCGTTCATTGGGAACGTAGAAAACAAACAAAATTAAATATATCTGCTTAGGATTCTTGGCTCATAAACAAGTAATCTGAAATTTAAAACTAAACGTGTTTATCTAGCAATTTTGAGCAATCTGAATTCTTGGGCAAAAGATGTCAGAATTAGGAGCTATCTGCATCATTTGGACTACTGAGCTATCTGTGGTCTCCAAATTAGCTATGGCGGTGTATTGCTACAGATATTAGGAGTCTTACCCAATTCATTTATGAAGAGTAGATAAATGGCAGGGCCAGCATTAAAAAAGTAATAGTCCAGGGGGTGGTACCATGGCCAGGTGGTTCAGTTCACGCGCTCCACTGCAGCCGGCCCAGTGTTTCATTGGTTCGAATCCTGGGCACGGACATGGCACTGCTCATCAAACCACGCTGAGGCAGCATCCCACATGCCACAACTAGAAGGACCCACAACGAAGAATATACAGCTATGCACTGGGGGTGCTTTGGGGAGTAAAAGGAAAAAGAAAATAAAACCTTTAAAAAAAAAGTAATAGTCCAGTTTAAACTGTAATTTTCAGTTCCTCCATTTGGGGTAATTGGACATACCCATTGCTATTTCCCTTTGTTGTATTTATGTAGGATAACTGTTGATTCCAAATACCCATACTCAACTAACTGTTGTATGATAGGAGCACCAATATTTTAAATAATCCTAATAAAGAAACTATTTCACTGGCCACTTAAATATTCATATAGTGAACATTAACGTAAATTAATTCCTTCCATAGATAGTATAATCCTCTAGTTTAGTAGTTTTCAATGAAGGAGCATTTAGTGGTTGTTGGACAGCTTGCTAAACCTCCTACACTGTACACAATGAAGAATTTTCCCCACCCCAAATGCCATATAGTTCTCCTGTTAAGAAACGCTGCTCAGCCTAGTCTGTGGTCCTGGACCCTTTGTTTGGTTGAAAGAAGAAACAAAAACAAGTGAAAATTTTCCTTACGTAGACATGAAAATGCTTTAGCAGATCACCCATCAAAAGGTAAAAGCTAAGACAGATCTTAAAAGTTGCCATCACAAGAAAAAGAAATTTGTGGTGATAGACGTTAACTGAACTTACCTTAGCGGTAGTTTAGTAGTAATCATTTCACCATTTACACATACAATCATGTGCCACTTAATGATGAGGATACGTTCTGAGAAATGCGTGTTATGCAATTTCCTCATTGTGTGAACATCGTAGAGTGTACTTACACAAACCTAGATGGTATAGCCTACTACACACCTAGCCTATACGGTACTCATCTTATGCGACCACCGTTGTATATATGGTCCATCGTTGACCAAAATGTCATTATGCAGCGCATGACTGTATGTCAAATCATTATGTTGTGCACCTAAAACTAATACAATGTCATGTTGATTATATCCCAATTTTTTTAAAAAAAGACAAAAACAAGTAGAAAAATACACTAGCCCATAGTGTCATGACATAGAATACTAGTTAGAATTCTTGATTTCATACAGCAGAAACCAATATAAATAGAAAATAAATTGATTGGAAGAGTTTTCGGTAGTTTTGAGAATAAGTGGGAAGGCTGGAGAACCTGGCCCAGGCTGGAACCAAGAAAAGCAAGGAACTGCCAAGATTCTGTGGCAGAACAAGCTGCTTAGGACACTGTAGCCACCTTGTACAATTGCACCACACTCACCCTTCCCAGAAATAAACAGGCCACCAAATTCTGCATGGTAACTCTCTGGACATGTTGCTCAGCACAGTGCTAAATATAAGGATAGAATTTCTTGAAAATCATGAGAATAGGGAAAATACAGGGCTAAGCTTATGTTACCTTAGCTGATGCCATCTTTCCCTGTGCAATTCTCACTTCCAGCAGGCACATTTTTTTCTTATCTTGCTTTGTACACATTCTTTTTCCAAGAGCTGACACTGAAATCACTGCCATGGTAAAAGTTCTTCTCTTCTCTTAAGATATTTGGCTCTTTCATCAAGCTGAAGATAAACACACACACACACACACACACACACACACACACACACAAAGGAAGCGTTCTATTTCTAACCTTTGTATTGATTCCTTTAATGGTTCCCAAGACCTCGGCCATTTTTATACATTAGACATGGATGTATAGCCCACCAGGTGGTGCAGCCTGACACCAAGAACATCTAATACAAGGTTCATGTTCCACTTGCTTTAATTAAATTCTCCTCCATACTACCAAAGGCCTCCTTCAGGATAACAGCCTTCTACACAGGGTATATGGTTGGGACAGGCATCCTCCTGATGAGTGAGACAAGCTAATGGGAATCCTTAGATTTTCTCAGCTGAAGCCAACACCGCCCGTAGTTACCTTGTATGGCCCTTCCTCTATAGTGACTCCTGTGGGTGAAATCTGTTGTTAATTTGTGTATTTCCAGGCTGGAAAAGCAGAGAGAACGTCTCTAAACTGGTTTCTGATTACATGGCAAAGAAGTTTAATCTAGATCCACTAATTACCCATACTCTGAATCTTGATAAAATCAATGAAGCAGTTGAATTAATGAAAACCGGAAAATGGCAAGTTACGCACATAATTTTCATGCCTGAGTGTTTGGGGCTAAGAGAAAGGGTGTGTGGTCGGGGGAGGAAGCAGTGGAAGGAAAGTCATAGCTGCAAGCCACATACAGACAATTGAAAGAGGATTCAAGAATTTGCAAAGCCTCTCCTTCCCCTCTGTATTTTGTTTTATTCCAAGTTTATAAAACATGTAATCCCGAAAACACTTAGGTGCTCACCTACCCTTACCACTAGCATTTTACTTCCAATTTGGCTTTTTTTTTACAGGACACCTTAACTAATGAAGTTAGCTCATTTAATTTTAGCCCACATTTAAGTCCATAGTCTGTAAAGAACCCATTGTAGTCTTTGTTGTTGTTCTGTTTCAAAGGGGAAATTATCTCTAGAATTCTAAATTCTGACACCTATACTGGCCCACAAACCAGACACCAGCCATAACTGGGCATTGGCGTTCCCCACAAGGGTATAAGCCTGCATACATATTCCTTGCCCTTGGAGCTCCACGTCATTTTGAAAGTCTCCCAACTGATTTAATCCACACACTTCTCACCTAACCTGAAGGGAAGGGAATCGAACTTACTTACTGGTCTACAAAGTGAAAATGTGAAATCCGAAACAGAAATGTTGCTTTGGAAACATTTCAACTGTTTTTTCCTTTCTTTCTTTTAGCATACGCTGTGTCCTGTTACTTTAAGTACAATGTAACGTATGCAAGATCTGCAGTGTAGTGTATGCAAGATTTCACCAGCTAAATTGCATTCTGTATTATTTTCGTGACTTAGAAGAATTACCCACACGACGCTGTTTCTCTTTTCTTGCCTCTGACTCATTCAGGAGCGGGCAGCTCATATCCGGCTTCTGCCCTCACCACTTCATCGAAATTGTTCTTATCTGACCCAGTGTCACCCAGGGTCGTCCTCCCTTGTACAGCTAGATTCAGGCTGACTGAATCACTCAATTGCAGACCCTTCAAACAAACAAAGTCAACGAGGAGACTCCCATTTTCATGGCTGCCTCCAGCTCTGGGCTCCTGGATCCTTGCACACTGTGTCTCTCCCATCCCCTGAGGCTCCGTCCACTTCACACCAAAGAAACGAAACTCGCCAGTCATGAGTTTACTGAACATCCACATTGAAGCTGATGGAAGAGGAGGGTCTTCATTACATCAACTTCAATACATTCCGGTTGAACATAAGTATTGCATTCTTCATACAACTCACCCCAGGGAAACTTCTGGTATTTCGTCTTACATAACCCAGCGTCAAACCCTCACTTCTAATATCTCTATGGAGCTCACCTCATCACTCCTGGATTAGCAAAGGAACTTCAAATTCTTCCTCAGTTGGCCGGGACAATTTAGCCCTCAGCAGTTCTTATTACCTGGCTTCATCACTAAGCCATCTAGGGATTCAGCATAAAAAAAACAGGGCAGGGGCAGGGCAGAGACTTGAGTATTGTTATTTGTCAAGATCCACTCCCTAGGAGGCAGTTGGGGTATTAAACAACAAAACTGCTTTTTATTCCACTCTCCACAGAGGGAGGGGATAATTGTGTAGTCCCTTACTAATGTGTCCCATAGAATCTTTCCTCCAAGAAGAGGATGAGGGAAACACAAGATCCAGTGGTGATTTGCGGCGTCCAGTCCTTCTCCTCAAGCCCCCTGCCTCTCCACCCAAGCCCCTCTTAATTCTCCTCGAACCAGGATTCCCACAGCCTGCTTGGCATATGACTTCCTTGCCTATCCCCTAGACATAGAGGGTCTCATCCCAACCCTCTCCCCCCATCCACATGACAGGAGCCCCCTTCCTAGTCAAAGACTCTTCTCCTCAGCTTGGACTCCCCTAGATCTGAAGCCACTGGATCAGACAGGGAACCTCACGTGTCAGCAGACTTTGTCAGACCTTGGGAGACCAGGAAATGGAATGTCATCTTTTCTACCTAAACCCAGTAGCTTTAGGATTTAAGGTTGGCCAGAAAGGTGGGCTCCATCCTCAGCTTCTCTCTCCATCTTGGCTATCACGTGGTGTTAAGGAGCTCTTGTGAGGCTCTGATTCTGAACTGAGAAGAAGCAGCAATAGGCAGGCACACTGTCTTTCCCTTCAGGCTGTCTGCCTCCTGCAAATAGAGGGGACAGGCGCTATCAAACCTATTCATTCTCTTCCAAGCTATGCCACCAATGGGAGCAGGGGCTCTCCCTCAGTGGGTTCAACTCCTAGCCTCCCAGAGCGCTTTAAGTCCTAATGAGAGAACCGGTAACTATGCAAGGGAAGAAATAATTATCTGAAATGCCAACTAATGGATTTGGGGGCGGGGTGCCTGATGAGTTACTCTCAACTCTTGGCACAACCATGGTTGTCCTCAGGGTCTTTTCTCCTCCCACTAGAAACAGAAAACGGGTTGTGTATTCTCTTCAATGTGTTCCCTGCGTTAGAATCAGAGAGGGGCCCTGGATCTTTGTGGGCTGCCACTCATCATAAAGAGCATTTTGACAAAAACAGAAGACTCAGAAGCTTCTGTCAGGGATGCTGCTTCTAACAAGGAAGTAACACTTTCTTCCTCCATCTTCCCAAGTCTGAGCTGCAACTTCCATGCCCAACACTGCTCAGCTCTTCTATTCCCTGAGGGCCGCTGAGGCATCCTCCTGTTCTGCCTCCAAAATTAGTCTTACTACAGTAAGAACTTGGAGAAGTCTTTGGGTCTTGGGAAGTCTGAGTTTGCCCAACAATGTTTTGCTGTAAACTGTGCCTGCACTTTGATCCAATAAAGCCCGATTCTTTAAGCTACCTTGAATGCTTCTTTATATTGCAGCTCACTGCAAAATTCTCTCTAACCCTATCACAAATGTAGACGTTTTCTCCTTTCCATTGATACATGATCAAAAATATTACGCAAGTATTGGTAACTGACCACATTGCTGTATTCCCATTCACTGTTGTTGCTGCCTCAAGGCCACATTTGTCTCCTCACATTGGCCCTGTAAACTTCTGTGAATAGACTCTGTGGTCTGCCTCTAGGCCCCCCACTTCCCCACATTTAAGTGTCCTGTTCCAACCACAAAGCAAAATCCTCCCTTCCATTACCGGGCACTGCACTTCTCCAGACCGTCACTCTCATAGGGCAGCTGTGGCCTCTGGGAAGCCTCACCCCATCCCCAGACCCACACTCCAGCCTCCAAGGAGAACTATAGTCCATAAGGAGAAACCTTAAGCATTTTCAGATTTTTACATAAAACCAGGAATAATTACATTCGGGGCTATCACACAAACAATAGTAAGATGAAGTGTATTTATACACTATAGAAGCCTTCTATTAACACGTGATGTGCATCCAGATGCTGGATTACAGAACTACTGATAGTTAATGTTCTCTGATAATTGGCGAGTGATACCATAAGCTCCTGCATTTTCACAAGGAAGGCTTTATATTGTTGTTGGCACAAGCTGCTAAAAATGTTTTCATATCCTATACGCACACCTTGATTTCCTGTTAAATGGTGTAACCTAGTACTAGAAGTGTCTCTCACGGTGAACATTTGATACTGGTCTACACTACGATTTCAAAACAACGTTTATTGCTCCCGCTTATTTCCTTCTAACATCATTCATACACCAGACGACCAACCGCTAGAGTGAGTGACATGATGCTAAAGAAGTTCACTAGCTTTTCATTGCCTTTTGATGAGCTTTCATAGTCAGTCATTTAACTAACCAGTTATTCAACCCACACACATTTACTGAGTAAACGTACATGGACTTGGAGACACAGAAATGCCTGGTATAGCTCAACATCTAGGAAGAGAGAGAGAGATGCTAATAATTAAAACAATATAATAACCATTGAGGCAGAGGAATAGCCAACCAGTAAACAGGAGAAAAAAATCAGTCTTGCCTAGGAGACATTAGAGAAAACATCAGAGAGCAGGTGCCCTTTGAGCTGAGACTTGATGAAGGCATTGGATTTTTGCCACATGGAGAAAGAGCATGGAGAACCTAGACAACAGCAAGAGCAAAAGTTCAAGGTGGTGAAAGAGTATGGTCTGTCGTGGCATATATGAGAAGGTAGGGAGAGAGGTACGACTGGACCTGACAGTGAAAAGCAGGAAGAGTTTAATTCTAGGGTAGACGAGACATCATCACAGCAGGTTTTCAAGGGAAGGATTGGCAGGTTTAAATCTGCGTTTTAGAAAAACATCACTTTGCCAGCATTGAGGAGGAGAGTGTGGAAAGGAGAGAGACGGGAAATAGGAAGAACACTTGAGACGCTGTGTGTTAAGACGGATTCGAGAAAAACCTTGGACCTAACTCTAATGGATGTGATTATGATGAACGTGCAAGATTCCTGTGGCTGCGGCCCTCAGTGGCTCACCCGTATCCCTGGGACATTACCACTTTCCTTGTATCCTGTTGGCTTCTGCTGATGGAGTTACTGTTCCCATGTCTGAGAGCTTTTGCCAGAACAACAGATGGTTGCTCTGGAAGCTCCTGGTTAAGAAGGCCAGAGAGGCAGGAAATTTACATCTCCCAAGCAGCGTCAACCAATGACTGACAGAAGTTGCTATAAAATACTCAATCTGCAGAGTATCCCTGTGGGATTAAACTCCAGTTGCCCACTTTGGCAACCGGCTTTAAAAAGGCACTCTTATACCCACATTCATTGTTGCATTATTCACAATAGTCAAAAAGTGAAAGGAACCCAAGTGTCAATTTATAGATGAACGGATAAACAAAATGTGGTGCATACATACAATGGAACATTATTCAGCCTTAAAAGTGAAAATATTCCAACACATGCTACAATATGGTTGAACGTTGAAGACATTATGCTAAATGAAATAAGATAGTCAAAAAGTATAATTAATGAATGATTCCACTTACATGAGGTACCTAGAGTTGTCAAAATCACAGAGATGGAGAGTAGAATGGTGGTTGCCAGGGGCTGCGAGGAGGGAAGAATAGGGAGTTAGTGTTGCATGTGTAGGGAGTTTGAGTTTGGGAAGAGTGAAAAAGCTCTGGACATAGATGGTGGTGACGGTTGCACAACAATGTGAATCTACTTAACGCCACTGAACTGTGTGCTTAAAAATGGTTAAAGTGGAAAATTTTATGTCGTGTATGTTTTATCACAATAAAAATATGCACTCTTTATTGGCAGCCTTCCCTTGCTTGTATCACCTTCCCTACTTTTCTATTAGTGGCCATTCATCTTGTTATCAAACTAGTAAAGGTCTAATTTTTGTCTCGAGACCTGCTTCTGGGGGAGCCCAAACGAAGACAGATGGTACCAGAAAGAGTCCTAGGAAGCAGATCCTAAGACAGGATTCTGGAATTGGATCACTTGTCAACAAGATGGCAAAAGGACATCATTGTGGGTTGTGGTACAATGGACCCCATGATCCCCACCTCCTGGTATCGACACCCCTGGGTAATCCCTTCTCCTTAAATATGGGCTGGACTTATTGACTCCATTTTGAAAGCAGAAATGATGAGATACTATTTCTGGAATTGGGTTCTAAAAAGACCATGGCTTCCATCGTGGGAGCTTCTCTCTTGCATTGCTTTTTGTGGGAGAAGCCAGCTGCCACATCATGCAGCAGCCCTATGGAGAGGGCCTGAGTTAGCTTGGAAGTGCACCTTTGAGGCCTGCCAGCAGCCATGTGAGTGAAATCGGAAGAGGATTCTTCCCGGTCCAGCCCTGAGATGACTGCAGCCCCGGCCAACGCTCAACCACAGCTTTGTGACAGACCCTGAACCAAACCACCCAGCTGAGCTGCTCCTGGATTCCTGACCCACAGAAACTTTGAGAACACAAATGTTTGTGTTTTGAGCTGCTACACAATAGACGACTAGAACACTGGTGGTAAGTAGGCAATAATCCCGCTCGGCAATCACTGTCTCCTGCAGTGGATGGGGATGGGATGCAGATTGCAGGGCTTGCACTGCCTTGTGCGATATCATTAGCACCTGAGAGATACGATGGCAATGGGAACTATAAGGACTGTGGGTTTAGTTGGTTATTGTTAAGTGGCATCAATATGCTGGAGAAAAGAAATGACAGGCTTGAGTCAGCCGATCACCAACGAAGACCATGACTGGAAACCACAAGACTTTCAGTGACAGCATTTAATTTTTCCTTATCTCCTCTGGTTACCTCTGGTCATAAACTTTCATTGCAACCAGAGGACAGATTGGGCTAAAAATCAAGCCTAGGATCTGACTATGGGATTAGCTGAATTGCAGAGAAGCTTGCATCTATAGTTCCCCCATAAATCTCTGACACTAAAATCAGGCCTCTGACAGGAAGGGGTAAGATCTTAAAACTGAATGGGGAGCATCTTGAGAACCTTGAACCTCTGATTCTCCTCAACCCGCTAGGCCTAAAGAAGCGGCCCACTTCCCCCTCACTGCAGGAGAGCAGCCTCTCCTTCCTGGAGACCACGAGGGCGGTTACCAGGGTCAACGCCTCATAAGACAATACCTACTCCCCTTAAGATACCCCTGCTTCCTCTCATAACTCCTAGGCCAATAAGTCAGTTCAACTCTCAGCTTAACTAGGGAAATAATTCACCAAAAGACTACAGAAACTGGCTCACAGGTACCAGCAGAAACTGGAAAAAGATGTTGGAAATCAATCATGATATGCTAAACCAAGGGAGCACAATACAAGGGAGAAGATGTTGAAATGGGTGCAATCTCCTGTAACTTAGGGTTTAATCCCTGGGAAGGACACCTGGAGCCAGTTCTGTGCCACTGGAATGGCTCCTCAAAGCTTAGGAGAAAAAAATAAGGGCCTCCAACACGTGAGGTGGTAATGCCAGGACTGGTGTGGCAGAGTACCAAAGCAGTCAAGAGGCTCTGAGGGGTGACTGTGTTAGAATGGATCTATCTGTAAGACTGGAAAACCTGCCAAGCGACCTTGTTCCTCAGGGGGATCCAAAATGGACACTCCTTTCACTAAAGCAACAAGAAGTGCATCAACGTTTTGGGGCTGGGGATGAAGGCACTGGCCTCACTGAGAAGCTCAGCAGTGTCTATGCTTTGTATACCAAGCATAACAGTAGGAACACTCCCTGGTGTCAACGGGAATGATAGGATTCTGAAATAGCAGAAGCCAGTAGGCAGCACTTCACCATGAATGTGAGACAGATGTAATTATCCAAACAGGCTGAATGTCAACCAGAGGGCTCTGACCTACAGGGATCTGCGATGGTCAACAGGTCATGGTATACCTGGAGCTGAAATGGATAGGGTCCTGCTTGACCTATACATCAAAGAAATAGTAATAATAGCTGGGTCAAAGGCTGATGCCAACTGCCACAACGGAAAATCAAGATTGCTCCAACCAGTTGCCAAACTTGAGGCAATTCTCAAGTCCAGAATGCATCACTTGAAGGGGAGGCTAGGTCCTCATCCAAAAAGACCCAGCACATAGTAAATATATACACTAGCAATTCCCCCAATCCTTCCCCATGCAGACAAACTAGCATAATTAAGCATGGGGAAAGAAGGAATATCCAGAATGTTCAAGAACTGTCAGATACAGAGTCTGAGCTGACATTAATACTAGGTTAGCCAAAATGACAGCATAGTCCCTACAAGAGTTCTGTGAAAGATGAGGCATTCCAGTTTATTAAAGAATTTCTTGAGGTGGGGGGAGATCAATGAGTTAAAGTTCTTTAAAATATTTTGTTTGAAAGCTTTTTATTTGACCACTTGTATTGTTGGTTACTTTTCTAACCTTGAAAAATAAAGAGAAACATTAATTTGGGAATCTAGCCTCTTGGTTAAAAAGGCAAACTCAACTTGAAAAATTATGTTGTCCTCACTTTTAGACCTTCATACAAGAAAATATGCTTGGTTGCCGCCAAACAAAGAAAGAAATACTTCCGTTTCTGATCATTTTGCTATCAACAAGTGATCAGCAGGCTCACAGAATACACACAGACCTGCATTGCAGCCTTGTCTGTGGCAGAGTTACTACTTCATCGTCTGTGTGTGTACCATCCCTTGGATCTAACTCTACCGTAATCCGTCACACAGATAAAAGTTACATACTGGTTATGCAACGGTCTGTATTTGTTATCTATTGGTGCATAACAAATTGCCTCAAAACTTAGTGTCCCAAAACAATCACATATATTATCTCACAGCCTCTGTGGGTCAACAATTCAGGAGCAGCTTAGCTGGGTGGTGCCAGCTCTGGGTCTATCAGAAGACTGCAGTGAAGATGTCGACTGGGACTGTGGTCATCGGAAGGCTTGCCTAGGACTGGAAGGACTGCTTTCCAAGGCAACTCACTCGTATGGTTGGAAAGTTAGTGCTGGCTGTTTGTGAGGGTCTTTGGTTCCACAACCTGGACCTCTTCACAGGGCTGCTTGAAGATATGGAAACTGACGTCTCCCATGGCCAGTGATCCAGAGAGAGTGAGACAGAAGTCACAACGTCTTTTATGACCTCAGTTCAGAAGTCACACTCCATCATCTCGACAACACTCTATTAATTACACAGTTCAGCCCTATTCCGTGTAGAAGGTGACTACATGAACGCCGGGTGGCAGGGATCACTGGGGGCCATTTTGGAGTTTGGTTTGCCACATGGCGCCACACTCTCCCCATGTAATTGAGGGCAGGGACCGACTTAGTTTAGAATTTGTAACAATTGTCCTAATTGGATGCAATAAGGATTGGTGAGTGTAACTGAGATGGATTATGTGAAATGACAGCAATAAATAAGGTTAAAAGAAAGGGGAAAAAATCAAGGAAACAGTGAAAATAGCTATCAGCTCAACAACTGTACGGACTCACCCAGGCTCAGGAATGCCAAAACCAGTTTCATTCTATGTTATCGCCTTTCATGACACCTAACTTAGCTCAAGCTCAAGTTCAAATAAGCATTATTGGGCATACTCAAAGCACACAAACTTAACCACCAAAGGTCCTTGCCTTTGTCCTTTGCTATGCTCCTGTCAGGATTCAGTCTGGAAACAGAAACCACAACAGTTAATATAAAGAAATGTTAGGCCGCAATAAAGTTGTTAACCAGATAACCAGAAAGGCAAGAAGAGAAGACTAAGATGTCATAAGGGTAAGAGGTGCAATAAACTGCTACAACCTTAAGGCTGAGAGAACAAAAGGACAGTGTTGGAATTGTCAAAACTTCGAAGCTTTGAAGCCAGGTCCCTGACAGTTAACTGCAGATATTCGCTAAGTTTTCTTGTTTTAAACTGGAGGTGACTCAGGGTCTAGAGGATTTGTGAGCTTGCTTTGCAGGAGAAAGAGAATGCCTTCAGGGAGGCTGCCGTCACCCTGGATGACTGGCCAGGTTGCCCAGCGGCTTCTCTGGACTGAAAGATTATCTCTTCATTTCTCTGAAACTCTTCCTGCCAAGCCCCTTAGCTCTATAAACCCCCTGCTTTCTTCTCTTGTTAAGGCAAATTTGAGAGAACCAATCCTCCCACCTTCTCGTTTTAGCCAATTCAAATAAAGCCTTTCTCCACCTCCAAGCGCTGAGAGCTCAGTGAGGGTTTACTGCGCATCAGGCACGCGAACTTGAGATAAAGAGGCTCAGTATCAACTTGAGAGAGGGTCCCAGCACCTCAGAGGAGGGGACTCTGTGCAGCTGGTGTCTCTGCGGGTACATGGTGTGCTACTTTTGCAAGCACTGAACAAACATCTAAACAGATTTAGCTGCTGCTATGGGAAGACACCGATGCTATGGAGAGGAAAGAAATGATGCTGGGGTGACAGTCACAGGAACAGCAAGCATCCAAGAAGAAAAGAGGAAACTCACGGGGCACAAATAGGAAAGAACAAGCCCTTCTTCCCTCTCCAGGCTCCCAGTCTCCTCCCCACCCCCAGCGCCCCATCTTGGCAGAGAATAACATGGAGCCAACCGGCAAAGCAGAATTGGGGTGCACAGAGTCCCAGCATCACAGAGCCAACTGTAGAAGGGGGTTTTGAAGTTGACAGACAATAGTTTAATGATGCCACACTGGGGAGGGCAATACTGAACAAGACAAATACCAACAATGCTGTCCACCATGTGTTGTGCACTTGCAATCTTTGTGCAAATTATACTGCCAGGAACATTCTAGTCACATTCCTTTGGGTTTGGAAAAGGAGGCTCTGTTCCAACGGGGAAGGCTGTGCCCAGGTGTGAACAATTAGAATTCCAGCATGTGAGAGGCCTTTGGTGGTTCACGAGCACCTGGCAGAAGCAGTGCTGTGCTGTTCGGAAACGTTCCTGGAGGTTCCACTTAAACAGAAATAATCAGTTTAAAGAGAGGTAGGAGGGAGAGAGACCATCAGCAACACCACCATCCCCCCCCCCACACACACACACACACAAATACTTACAGTAGGAACACAGGTAATGCCCCCAAATACAAAACACTTTCCAAAAATATGTGTCAAGGTCCTCAGAGCAAGAGCCTAAACCAACTACTCAGAGTGTGGACAGTGGACCGGTGCCAGTCCAGGAACTCTTTGCTATGAGTCCTCAACAAAGTGCCAAAACTGACAGTAAGCATCTAGAAACTTCTGTAGCACATTGGCAGGGTATTCTTATATCTTTTGAATCTAATAAGAAAGATTGGAGCTTGTATTTTGTATGTCTTCGTCTTTATTTCCCATTTCATTTTTCTAGCAATTGATATTCATTATATTTTAGGAAAAAAGAATTAATCCAGGGCCGTCCCGGTGGTGCAAGAGTTCAGTTCACACGTTCTGCTTTGGCTGCCCGGGGTTCGCCGGTTTGGATCCCAGCTGTGGACATGGCACCGCTTGTCAGGGCATGCTGTGGTGGGTGTCCCACATATAAACTAGAGGAAGCCGGGCACGGATGTTAGCACAGGGCCAGTCTTCCTCAGCAAAAAGAGGAGGATTGGCGGCAGATGTTAGCTCAGAGCTAATCTTCCTCAAAACAAAAGTATCAGTCCATGATGAATTGGACATAAAAAGAAAACCAATGTAATCCTTCACTATGGATAACTTGAGAAACACTGTCCTAAACCAGAGACTTGCTGCAAATTGGACGGAAGATACAAGATCTGGCATGGGTTGGCCCCTGGGGAGGGTCAGTTTGTGTTCTATGTGCATGACCCAGGGAGCATCCTGGGAGAGAGAGTAACTAGGCAAGTTGAGGCCAGCAGACTGACTTCAGGATCAGGAAGCAATGGCATCTCTGTCCAGGCAGTTTACCAAAAGGAGAAGATGCTGAACCTGAGGAGGGAAGTCAAAGTGCTCGGACTACTGGCAGAACATGGCGCCACAGAGCTCTTCACTGGGAAACCTTCGAAGCAGCTGCTCGAGATTTTCAAGTGGTCAGCCATTGTTTGCCTTGAGCACCTTGAGGACCTCAAAAACTAGAGATGTTTGTCTTTGTAAGCTGTGCCCTTTCCAGCATCTTAGGTTTTTCTCATGGTATTCTGATTGCTAGAGTGCAAGATAAAGACCAAGAGATAACACACATATCAAGAAGAGAAGACTTGAAGAATATACAGGCCTGCTGGCCATCATCAAAAGATAAATTCTACACAGCAACCTCCCTGGTGATGATGAATTGAAACCACCCAACTCACGTCTACAACAAACGTGTTATTTATGCAATTTTAAAAAACAAATAGTTAAAACTTCAGGTCTTTAAGACTCTACAGCAGTATGCTCTTCTTAAGTAAGATCTACAAGACCTGAGACACCTCATTAGTGTTTTCCAGACAAGGTTCAAATTCCCTGGTACTGAGGTATTCCTCATCAAACACGGCCTGTTTTCAGTAGCAATTGTCTTCAGCAATCCAGTGGATGCTCTCTCCAATTACCTCTTTCAGTGCGCAGACCCAGCCTTTGGGAGTTTCTGGCAGACTCACAAGTTACGTTTAAACCCAGAGTCGGTCATGGATCTGCAAAATGCATGATGACTGTGTACGATCTAAGATTGGAAGTTTTTAACAGGAAAGAATTTTTAACAAGAAATGTTTTTTAATGACATTAACACTCATGGAACAGAGGCCAAATGTGATCCTTCCGTATTTAAAGTTGGCTCAGGCTGCAGACGTTGCTGACCCTAGTCATTCAACATTCAATAAACAAATCGTCCGCATAACAACCGTCTGCCAGGCCTGGTTGGCAGCCACCGTGTGCGTGATTTGAACAAAACAGACGTGGTCCTTACCTTCATACACCTTCAGTCTCATAAGGGAGATAGACATTAAACATGTAAACCCGCAAATAAATGGGTAATTACAAGTTGTGATAAATCTTACAAAAAGAAGATAACTGGCTACTATGAGCCAGAATGAAAACATGGACCTATTTTAGATTGGAAGCCAGGTTTTACATACTGAGGTGAGCTGTAAATACTAATAAAGCAATGCATGTGGATAAGAGGCCTAGATATAATAGAAAATATGGCGTTTATGGTCTTTGAGGACGTTCTCTGATTTCAGGTTTTTATTATTTGGTTTGGCAATCACGCTTTGCTCCTAACGTCAGCAGGATGTGAAGGTAGTTAAGCTATAATTATTCTTTTTCTATTTCATTAATATGCAATGAAACATGTGACACTTAACATCTCTTCCTGTGGTCTCTTGAGGCCTCTGACCCTTGTTTTTTCCTGAGGAAAAACACGTTATGTCGACCCTGCCTCAGAGCAGCTCAGGTTCACTCTGTAAGTGTTCCCCTGGCGCAACCTGTGCTGCGCCTGGAACGTGCACTGTACGCCAGTGCTAAACGCACTAAACCCTGCACACTACACTCACCCTGGAGAAGTCACCAGACGAAAGAGAGGCACACCTGAGCAACACCAATGTGCACGGAAAGGTAAAAGTGCCATGAAGGAAAAGTCCAGGAGGTTTGGGGAGTGTAAGACAAGGGGCCTCACCCGGTCCAAGAGATCTGGGGAGGGCTACCTTGAATAGGTGATGTTTAAGCTAAAATCCGAAACATAGGAGTTATATTTGCCTGGTATCCCAATGCTAAAATCATTACATTATAAATTGCTATTTTACAGGCAGTCATCTAAAGATGAGAAAAATAATCTTTTTTCTAGCTAAGACCTAGAGGAGTGATTCCCCATAGCATTTATTAACTTAACAGCAATCAAAGTAAAATGAACCACATCCTAGAGGTCAAAATTCTATTTACAGGTAACGGCAAAGAAGGAAAACTACAGAGTCTAAATGTCATCAAACAATCTAAAGTTTTCCAGAACAGAAGCTTAACTGGAGAAAACATGAACCTTGTAACCAAATACACTTCAAAGTAAACCCTTGCTCCCCTAATTATCGACCGAATGGTATCAAACAATGTCGCTGTGTGTCTGATTTGTTAATGGGAAATTTAATATCTACCTCACAAAGCCGTAGGGAGGATTACATCAATAAGGGCACAAAGTGCCTGATATTCACTAGGCGCTTAATGAGGGTTAGTTTCTTCTTATTAATAAAACCAAGCAACAGTTTTATCTTAGTCAATAATTTAAATAGCAAACAAGAATTATAACAGGAACGAACTCCTGTTATAAAAACCAATCTATCAAAGAGAATAAGCCTTCTCTGTTCCCTCGCCAAGATGGAGACCTCAGGAACAAAGGTCATTTGGCTAGAAATTTCCCTTTTCTGGAAATTCGAGAACTACCGCTGAAGAGTCAGGTGGCTCTATTATTGCTGCCTGGCTGGTCCAAAGGAGAACTCCGCTCAGCCTAACGACAGTGACCTGTAGACTCCTGGAGGCGGGTGGTGGTCTCATGCAAACTATGAGGTCATTAATGTGGCCTCCCTTTCTCTCCTCAGTATAGTTTCAGACCACATATTTCTGAGAATTAATGTTTATCCTTGGGGTACATGTGCGTGGTGTGATTGTGTGTACACACATGATAAAATCAGTCTAAAAGTTTTTAAAACAACAGTAAAAAGGTGTGATTACTGTTCAAACTAGCAGAAATATCACCCAGGAGAGCCAACATGAAGCATCCAGACCCATCCTATATCTAGGCCCCAAAGCTGCAAACCCACAAATTTCTCTGTTGCTACCCTGCAAATTGAATGTAATTTGATAGCAGGCTCTGCTGCCCCAGCCCTGAAACTCTGGTGCTGTTTCAGCTGGAGCTTTGGGGATTTCTCCAGGACTACAAACCATGTGACATAAACTTAGTGGGATGATTTTTCAAGGGAAAGTAGATCCAACAGTGAGGCTCCAGCGTGGGATTTCTCAGTGCCTGTATATTGCCACAGTAAATATTTGAGGAGGGTGCAAGGCAAGACAGACGCACACCTGGGATTTCAGGAAATGAGCTCAGGAGCTGGAGGGGCTCTATAAAGAAACCTTTATGAAGAGCTTTCCCCTGGCTCTTTAAAAACAGCTTCCGTTTCTTCATTTCTGAACCTCTCTGAAAATATTTTGATAAGAAAGGAAATTGTACTAACAAAACAGAAAGACAACTCCAGCAAACGACAGAGCCCACGGAGCACTGCCTCAATTTGTATTGCTTAAAGTAATGACAAGACTTGATTTAAAATAAAATCAAAAGACTTCTTTGGTAGGAAAAAATGGCCCGGATTTTATCAGTTCAATCCAATCAATTACAATGCAAATATCACAATATTACAATGCAAATATCAGGATATTTGCCATGCGCGTGTGTCCGCATCTGTTATACACTATCCCCCTCCAAAAATGCGGTAGGGTCCCCAGGACAATTACTGGCCTACATAACCCCTCCAACTTTCTGAGTATCTCTAGGGTCTTACGCTCGTGTAGTCTGAATTCCTGCTTCTGCTTAAATTTCTCTAATCATCCCATTGTCTTCCTGGAACTACTGTCACCTGTGCCACTTCACCGTATGCTGTGCTTTCCCTCTCCCTGTAGTTCCCAAACACCAGAGACACAAGGCCCTCGTGGACAGAAGACTTTGCTGATGATTTAGGAAAGACAGAGAGATTATAGAGCAGTGTAGCACCATCAAACAACAGCATTAAATTTCATGTTAGACTCTGCCGCTCTCGTGCTCTCTGGCCAACCCCATGCATGGAATTTCTCATGAGCTGTCTCTCTTCTCACTCATACCTCATTCCAGCCTACTTTTTGCCCTTTTCTATACTCTTCTCAAAACCCTGGTACTTCTGTTGCACCCATCCACAAGCAAAAGACCAAAGACTCCTATTTTATTACTAACAGTAATATAGTTCTGATTTGTCTACAGCTCTTCCCTCTAAGCTCTGACCAGGAGCCTTGCCCTAAATTACACCCATGGCCATTAAGGCATTTCTCCTACATCGATGTGAACCTTTCATTTTTTCCTTGGCCAATTGTCACAAACTATAGCCAGACTCTAAAATAACACATTTTCTTCCTGTTACATAAGTATATACTTACCCAAATGGATGCATATAAATGCATATAAGGAAGGTGCATCAGAAGAAAAAAATTATAATCCCTTACTGAGGAGTGACAAAGACTCTCTTCTTGACCGAACTTGAGTCAGGCTCCTTTGAGCCCTCATCCCAACTAGACCCTGACCTCAGGCTCTGTCCTTGGTCTGTTAGTCTGGTTTGAGCAAGAATTCTGCTGAGTCAGTTTAGTAAAAAACACCACCTGGACATATGATCTGTTTCCTTATCTCTCACCCTCAATATCTTATCACCCTGGCCTGCCTCCAGCAAGGATCCTGTTGAGTCGGCCTAGCAAGAATCTCCCTAGTCTTAATGTTTCCACTTAGCGGTTTTCCTTCCACTGACCCCCACCCTACTCTTTGGCTATAAATCTCCAGGTCTCCTGGTTGTACCTGGAGTTAAGCCCAATCTGTCTCCTCTATTGCAAAGCCCCTATGGCAGTAGTCCCTTACAAATAAAGTCTTCCACAGCACTTTTAACAAGTGTCACGATTAATTTTTTCTTGACTAGGAGTCAACTGCAATTAAGGATTATTAGAAAGTGAAGGCGTCCCAAGAAAATGATCTGTGTGTTTTCATTCAATCATCAAAATGTTGTTAGTTCTTAAAAATATGAAAGATCAGGTGAAAGCAACATGGTGGAGTGAGCTATTCCCTTTCTCTCTCCCCTTCACACTACAACTAAATGGACATTCATTGATCAACAGAGGATACTCAACAGCACATCAGGGCACCTGAGAGACCCCCACAGCCATACATCTGAAGGTGGATGGACTACCCTGGGGAGGTGGTGGATTTAGCTGAGCACTCTCTGGCCCTCCAGCAGCCCTGTACATGCATGTGACTGCTCTCCTGGCTGGAGCGCCCATAGCACTGCTACAGCCCCAAGGGTGCGAGCACACTTCAGCACGACAGTGGAAACAGATGATGGCAGTCTTGAGCCCCCACACGATTCCTTTCCACTCAGGGGGAGAGCCCACAGTACCTCCGTGGTTCCAGCAAGTCGCTCTGGCTTGGACCCAAAGGAGATGCCCCACCCACAAGGCAAAACAACTAGTGTGACACAGGAAGAGATGGCAGCGGATCTGCAGGCCTGGGTGAAGGAGTTCCATCCGCCACAAATGCCTATAGTACCACTGTGGTCCCAAAGGAGGGAGCGCATCTCAGCGGAACTGTGGGAGCAGGTGGCATCAGCCCTGAGCCCCCTTGTGATCACTTTACCATTCGGTAGTAGAGCTCACAGGACCACTGTGGTCCCAAGGAGTGACCCAGGATCGGACACACACATCTGACAGGGATTATGGTAGGTTCACTATACACAGCTCCTGCCCCCTTCAGTGGTGGCAGGTGGAATCTGTGACAAGATGCTATCATTACGCAAAAGCACGAATCCACCACATCAAGAAGTATGAAGAAGTATATTAATAAACCAGACCAGAAGGAAAAAGATTACACCCAAGAAGTCAATCCTGAAGGCACAGAAATCTACAGTCTAAATCACACAGAATTCAAAATAGCTATCATTAAAAAATTCAGCAAGTTACAGGAGAACTCAGAAATACAGTTCAATGAAATAAGAAACAAAATTAATGAATAGGGGGAATTCTTCACAAAAGAGATTGGAGCTATAAAGAAAAAACAATCAGAAATGTTGGAAATGAAAAACACAATGAAAGAGAAAAAGAAAAATCTGGAGTCCTTAAATAACAGAGCTGATTTATGGAAGATAGATTAGCAACTTAGAGGACAGGAATACAGAAATGCTTCAGATGGAGGAAGAGAGAACACTAAGACTAAAAAGAAATGAAGAAAGTCTCCAAGAAATATCCAACTCAATTAGGAAATGCAGCTAAGGGTTATAAGTATTCCAGGGGGAGTAGAGAGAAAGATAGGAGAAGAGGCTTGTTCAAAGTAATAATAGCCGAGAACTTCCCAATCCTGGGGAAGGAGCTGGAAATAGACGTAAAAGACTTAATACAACTCCTCATTACTTCAATGTAAAAAGACCTTCCTGAAGGTATATATTAGTAAAACTGGCAAAAGTCAATGGCAAAAGAAAAATATGAAGAGCACCAAAGCAGAAGAAAATAATCCACAGAGGAACTCCTATCAAGTTTTCAGTGGATATCTCAGCAGAAACCTTACGGGCTAGGAGAGAATTGAATGATATATTCAAAATTCTGAAAGACAAAAACTGGCGGCCAAGAATACTCCATCCAGTGAAAATATCCTTCAGATATGATAGAGAAATAAAAACTTACCCAGAGAAACTATAGCTGAGGGAGTTCATCACCACAAGATCCCTACTACAACATGTGATCAAGAAGGTCCTCAGATCGGAGGAAAAAAAAAAAAGGAAGAGATTACAAAGCCTTGAGCAAGGAGACACATAGGCAGACAGAATCAGAAAATTGTAACTCTCTGTCAGAACAGATTAGCAAACGTATAATTATAACATCAAAGATAAAGTGAAGGAAAACATCAAGAATAAATATACTCACTTCATTTTAACCACAAACTCACAACACAAAACACAATAATGTGTGGCAATACTAACTTAGAAGGGAAAGAGGAGAGGGATGGAAACTGCTTGAACCAAGAAAATAAGAGGCTATCAGAAAATAGAGTACCTCATCTATGACATCTTTTATACAATCCTCACAGTAACCACTAAACAGAAAAATCAGAAATGAGATGAAAATGATAAATACAGGGGAAACTGAGAAAACTATCATAGAGAGCCACCAAACTGAATGGGCAGTCCAAAATACATGAGATGGGAAAAAAGGGAAATACAGAACAACCAGAAAATGACTGATAAAATGGCAGCATTAGGCCCTCACATATCAATAATCACTCTAAATGGAAACAGATTGAATTCCCCAATCAAAAGACATGCAGTGGTTTGAAGGGTTAAAACACAAGACCCAAGAATATGCTTCCTCTGGGAAACACATCTCAGCTCTGAGGCAGACACAGCCTCAGAGTGAAGGGATGGAAAATGATACTCCAAGCAAATAGCAAACAAAGAAAGTAGATGTTGCCATACTTACATCAGACAAAGTAAACTTCAAGAAAAAAAGGCAATGAGAGACAAAGAGGGGTAATATATTACGGTAAAAGGGACATTCCACCAAGAGGACGTAACATTTATGAACACATATGCACCTAACACAGAAGACCCAAAGTACATAAAATAACTATTAAGAGACGTAAAGTGAGAAATTGACAGCAACACAAATAATAGTAGGGAACATCAACAATGCACTTACATCAATGGATAGATCACCAAGACAGAGTGTCAACAAGGAAATAGTGGAATTAAACAAAAACTATAAGTGGACTTACTGGATGTCTATAGAAAACTCCATCCAAAATAAGCAGAATACACATTCTTCTCAAGTGCACACAGGACATTCTCAAAGATAGATCATACGTTGGGAAACAAGGTAAGCCTCAATAAATTTAGGAAGACTGAATTCCTGTCAAGCATCTTTTCTGACCATAATGCTATGAAACTAGAAATCAACTACAAGAAAAAACCTGGGAAAGTCACAAACATGGAGAGACTAAACAACATGCTACTGAACAACCAATGGGTCACTGGAGAAATGGAAAAATATCTGGAGACAATAAAAATGAAAATACATCATACCAACTCATATGGCATGCAGCAAAAGCAGTCCTAAGAGGGAAATTCATAGCAATACAGGCCTGCCTTAACGAAGAAGAAAAATCTCAAATAAGCCATGTTAGACTACACCTAACAGAATTAGAAAAAGAACAAACCCAAAGTCAGCAGAAGGAAGGAAACAATTAAAATTAAAGCAGAAATAAATGAAATTGAAACCAAAAATATAGTAGAAAGGATCAATGAAACAAAGAGCTGGTTCTTTGAGAAGATAAACAAAATTGACAAACCTTTAGCCAGACTCACTAACAAAAAAAAAGAAAAGGCTCAAATAAATAAAATTATAAATGAAAGAGGAGAAATTACAACAGATACCAAGGAAATACAAAGTATTATGAAAGAATAACTATGAAAAACTATATGCCAACACATTGGACAATCTAGAAGAAGTGGATAAACTCTTAGACTCATACAACCACCCAAAACTGAAACAAGAAGAAATAGAAAATCTGAATAGACCAATCACAAATAAAGGGATGCAAACAGTAATCAAAAACCTCCCAAAAAATGAAAGTCCAGGATCAGATGGCTTCTCTGGAGAATTCTACCAAACATTCAAAGAATATTTAGTACCTTTCCTTCTCAAACTATTCCAGAAAATTGAAGAAGACAGAATACTTCCTAACACATTTTATGAGGTCAACATCCCCATGATCCCAAAACCAGACAAGGGCAACACAAAGAAGGAAAGTTGCAGGGCAACATCACTGATGAACATAGATGCAAAAGTGCTCAACAAAATAGTGCCAAATTGAATACTCAAAGGATCATACACCATCAGCAGTGGGATTTATACCATTGATGCAGGGGATGGTTCTACATCCACAAATCAATCAATGTGATACACCACATTAACAAAATGAGGAATAAAACCACCAGATCATCTCAATAGATGCAGAGAAAGCATTTGACAAGATACAGCATCCATTTAGAATAAAAACTCTCAATAAAATGAGTATAGAAGGAAAATATCTCAACATGATAAAGGCCATATATGACAAACACAAAGCCAACAACATACTCAGGAAGGAAAAACTGAAAGCCAGCCTTCTAAGAACAGCAACAATACAAGGGTACCCACTTTCGCCACTCTTATTCAAGAAAGGACTGGAGGTTTTGGCCAGAGTAATGAGGCAAGAAAAAGAAATAAAAGGTATCCAAGTTGGCAAGGAAGACATGATTCTATATATAGAAAACCCTAAAGAATCCATTGGAAAACTATTAGAAATAATCAACAACTACAGCAAAGTTGCAGGGTACAAAATCAACTTACAAAAATCAGTCGTATTTCTATACTCTAACAACAAGATAAAAGAAAGAGAACTCAAGAATACAATCCCATTTACAATTGCAACAAAAAGAATAAAATATCTAGGAATAAACATAACCAAGGAGGTGAAAGACCTATACAACAAAAACTATAAGACTATTGAAAGAAATCGACAATGATGCAAAGAAATAGAAAGATATGCCATGCACATGGATTGGAAGAATAAACATAGTTAAAATGTCCATACTACCTAAAGCAATCTACAGGTTCAGTGCAATCCCAATCAAAATTCTAATGACATTCTTCATGGAAACAGAACACAGAATCCTAAAATTCATATGGGATAACAAAAGACCCCCAAATAGCTAAAGCAATCCTGAGTAAAAAGAACAAAGCTGGAGGCATCACAATCCCCGACTTCAAAATATACTACAAAGCTATAGTAACCCAAACAGCATGGTACTGGCACAAAAACAGACACACAGATCAATGGAGCAGAATAGAGAGTCCAGAAATAAAACCACACATCTACGGACAGCTAATCTTTGACCAAGGAGCTAAGAACATACAATGGAGAAAGGAAAGTCTCTTCAATAAATGGTGTTGGGAAAACTGGACAGCCACAAGCAAAATGAAAGCAGATCATTAGCTTTCACCATACACAAACATCAACTCAAAATGGATCAAAGACTTGAATGTAAGACCCGAAACCATGGAATTCCTAGAAGAAAATATAGGCAGTACACTCTTCGACATTGGTCTTAGAGGGATCATTTCGAATACCATGTCTCCTCAGGCAAGGGAAACAAAAGAAAAGATAAACAAATGGCACTTCATCAGATTAAAGAGCTTCTGCAAGGCGTAGGAAACCATGAACAAAAGGAAAAGACAACCCACCAACTGGGAGAAAATATTTGCAAATCATGTATCTGACAAGGAGTTAATCTCAGAGTATATAAAGAACTCATACAACTCAATAACAAAAAAACAAACAGCCCATCAAAACATGGGCAGAGGATATGAACAGACATTTTTCCAAAGAAGATATGCAGATCGCCAACAGCCACGTGAAAAGATGTACAACATCACTAATTATTAGGGAAATGAAAATCAAAACTACAATGTCAGTTTGTAGTTTTACACCTGTCAAAATGGCTATAATTAAGAAGATAAGAAATAACAAATGTTAGAGAAGATATGGAGAAAAGGGAACCCTCATACCCTGCTGGTGGGAATGCAAACTGGTGCAGCCACTATGGAAAACAGTATGGAGATTTCTCAAAAAAACAAAAATAGAAATACCATATGACCAGCTATTCCACTACTAGGTATTTATTGAAAGAACTTGAAATCAACAATTCAAAGAGATTTATGCACCCCTATGTCCATCGCAGCATTATTCACAATAGCCAAGACATGGAAGCAACCCAATGCCTATTGAGGGATGAATGGATGAAGAGGATGTTGCATATATTTACAATGGAATACTACTCAGCCATAAAAAATGGCAAATCCCATTTGCAACAACATGGTTGGAACTTGAGGGTATTATGCTAAGCGAAATAAGCCAGACAGGGAAAGACAAACACCATGATTTCACTCACATGTGGAAGATAAACAAACACATGGCTAAGGAGAACAGATTAGTGTTTACCTGTAGGGAAGGGGGTGGGGGAGGGCAAAAGTGGTAAAGGGGCACACATGTATGGTGACAGATAACACCTAGACTATTGATGATGAACACGATGCAGTCTATACAGAAACTGAGATATAATAATGTACTCCTGAAATTTACACAATGTTATAAGCCAATGTGACCTCAATAAAATAATTAAAAAATTTTTTAAAAAGAAAACAGTTTCCATTAAAGGATAAAGATGGAAACCAGGTAAGTTAAGAAGTGAAATGTGGGTAGTAAGAAAGTAGAAGCAAGGAGTATAAAGTTTACTTCCAAGAGTGTAATAGGACAACTTAAATATTCAACAATAAAATGTTAGTTAAAGTCTGGAGGAGATAGGAGAATACCATGGGACCATTAAAAGAGACGATACAGAAAAACCAAACATACCAACAGAGAAAGATGGTAAAACATCTTGTCAAACTTTTTAAAACACGTACAACACAGAACATTTGCATGCACTAAGATCAAGGCTCAAAATATGTAAAGCAAAAAGTAAGAAAAGAACTATAAGAAATGAACAAATTCATAACAACAATTTTTAAACATCTCTCAGTAGTTAAAAGCAGACCAAAAGTCACTATGAGCTGGCTCCAGTATACCCCTGCTGCTCATCCTCATTGATAATCAGAGAATTACAATTTAAAAATACAATTACACATCATTATACACCCAGAGACTATCAAAAGTTTTAAAGTCCATCAAGTCCAAGCGTAGGTGGGGATGTGAGGCAATGGGAACCCTCGTACAGTGCTGCTGGGAGCTTCAGCCGCTTTATAAAACTCTTTGACCTAATCACTCAAAGTTGAAGAACTGGCAATTCCACTCCCAGTCAAAATATTTAACAACCAATATGAGACACTCCATTTCCCACAAACAGCCATGGAAGTGTGGTGCATGGGGGCACTTCGGTATTGTCCAGCGAGGTCCAGGGACTACTCTGTACTGGGCACAGCCAGAGACCCAGAACCACTGCGAGCCAGGTGACGGACTCACACAACCGAAGGGGCATGGAAGTAGTTCCTCAGCAGTGACTAAAGAGGACTCCTCAGGGCTGGAACAGAGTTGAAAGGGAACTTGGGAGTTTGGGGCAGAGGCTTTTTACCAACTATTTTAATAGTGGACATCACCTTAATAGTGGGTACTGGCTGCTTATTAATCCTGAACCCTCCCTATGGCAACTCAAGCACGTGTACAACAGGATACACGAAAAGAACTTTATGCAACCACTGATTCACCACAAGCAAAAAGGAAAATGGATGATAATGAAAATATATGAACAGCCACGGACAACGTAGGTGAATCTCACAAACACAGAGTTGAGAAAAAGAAAAAGACATGAAAGAATGCATACACTAAGATTCCATGCACATAAAGTTTTTAGTAGGTGAAACTACACTGTGCTGTAAAGAGAAGCAAAATCATAAAGAAATGTGAGGGAATGATTAGGGCTGTGAAGGAGAAGGACGGAAACAGGAAGGACTCCGGGCCAGCGGAAATGTCCTTTACTTTGTAATTATGTGTTAACTCATCTGTATATCTTTAATGAGCTTTTCTCTATTATCTTATATTCTGCAATAAAAAGGGGAAAAAAAATGAGTAAACAAGAATCTTCTCCAAATAACTGCTGGGAGCAATCGGGGTTGGCACCTGCAATATGATAGCACAGATGACGTGGCGAGAGACAGGCAGAGCTGGAGATCACAGAAACAAAAAAGGAGAGACAGTGATTGGAGAATGAAAGAGCAGGAATGGTATTTATTTGCACAGTTCATTACAGGACTCAGAGCAGCTGGATAGAAGTGGCAGAGCTTCCTAAGTCAGAGAGAAACTTCCAAAGCGAGGCTCCCAGAGGAAAATGGGCACCAAAGGCAAAGTAAGCCAACATACTGTTTCTTTGTTCAACTCTTGTTTTGTTTGTTTTTGTTGTCTCTTTATACATTTGCTAAATGAAGCTTTCTTTGGGGATTGCTCTCAGAAAGCAGCAATTTAAAGCTGATCTAAAGGATATGAGTGACCCTCATGCTAGGAATGTATTCTAAAGAAATTTCTGTGGATTTGTCAAAATGCTTGCAACAAGGATGTGCAATTAAATATTATTCATAATGGCCAAAAAAGAGAGATTTGAGTAACTACGCTAGCCCCATAAAATAACATTTACATTTATGTGAAATAATACTAGAGAACAATATAGAAAATTTTCATAGTATATTAATAAGTAGAAAAACATAGATTACAAAATATTATATACAATATGATCCCATTGGGAATACTCAAAGGGTTTACCTCAAAATCATAAAATGAGTAATAAAATTTACAGGTGGATTTTATTTGTTTCTTTTCTTCTTATTTGTATTTTGAAACTTCTCTAAAAAAATACATATTGCATTTGTAATAAGACTAATGATATTTAAACATGTAATTCAAAATTGTATAACAACTATCAAAAAATATGTATTCGTGTGATCGAAGACTGGGAAAATCATACCAAAAGCAAAATTAGTAGCATTAGAATTGAGGATTACGAGTTTGTTTCTTTGCACTTTCTTTCAATGTTACTTATACTTAAAATTAAAAATACAATTTTAAGAGGCCAAATAAAGTTTTAATATGGAGATTATAGAATCTTGATGCTTAATTTCTTTTCATACATTTTTACCCAAATTCTTGCAAAGAGACCCAATTTCTATTTAATTTACATTCTGCTGGTAAATTTCATAATTGTGTGAGCCTCTCTGCTCAGATTTCCATGTGCACATGAACTGTCTGGGGACCTGGTTCCAGGGCAGATTTAGACTTAGTGGGTTTGGCACAGAGCTTGTTGCCTGGTGATGTCAATAACTGCTGGTCCGAGGGAAGCCCATGCTTTGAGTAGCAAAGATGAGAAACACACCTGTACTCTAGCAACAAGGACTCAGGTAATTCAGAGCTGATATCAAATTGCTCAGTCAACAAATACTTATTGGCCATATACGCTGTCCAAACCCTATAAATTTATCCTCTCTGTTATGGAGAAAAAAATCAAGGCATTATATTAAGATAAACTTTAATACACCTGTTCTTTTCAAAACTTAAGAGTGCAATCACTATAATGCAGAATATGACTTCTTATTTTCCATTAAGATCATTTGTGTTTAAAATAATATAAGTATAGATAGCATCCAGCCACAAAATCCATTGCTCCTTTTCATGAAATTATGGTATCAACGTGCTCTTTAATTTTTTCCCATAACATCCTGTCTTTCCCTCTCTCCCTCCCTCCCATCCTCCCTCTCCCTCCCTCTCCTTCGCCTGCTCTCCGTCTCCCCTCTCCCTCCCTCTCCCTCTTTCTTAGGTTATTAAATGTAAAGCCGCTGTAGCCTGGGAAGCAGGCAAGCCCCTTTGCATCGAAGAGGTTGAGGTCGCTCCCCCCAAGGCTCATGAAGTTCGCGTTCAGGTAAGTGGGAACTTGCCTTGGCGGGACAGACAAGACCCTAAGTGCAGACTTGGCTTCTGCCAGGTCACGCCTCTGTGGGACATACAACGGAGATCCCCAGAGTTCCCACTAGGGGGAATCACATTTTCAGGTTCAGAGAAAAACAGGCATTATCTCCAGAAGAGGTAATTATTAATTCTGTTTCATTTGTTCTTCATAATGGGCTTAAAATTTAACTGACCTATCCTAACATTTGTCATTGACCCTGGAAATCAGACAAAGGAATTCACTTTGGATTAGAATTAGTTAGGTTTTCTTTTTGTTTTCCAATTGCCAGTGATTGGAAAGTGTTATTAAAGGAGGTAGAGAATTTGGTTCAAAAGAAGGGAGAGGAAAAACTGAATGCTGTCCTGGGCAGCATAAGCATCTTGGGCGCCCAGAGGAGGGGACAGGTGTGGGTGAGCAGGGAAAAGAAACTGAACTGAGTAGAGTGGGACCACAGACGGCAAGCTGGGACCATTGCTCCATTTTCCACGCTGCTGGCCAGGTCGATATTTCCCTCCAGGACCACCACAGTAAGGGTTTCTCTATCGGAATGAACAGGATATTCTGATGAATTGAATCCTGAAGAATAATAATACAGGGATGCATGGGTAATTAGTTTAGATAATCCTTTATTTGATCTCTCTCTCTTTTAACTATGAAAGTTTTATCACCTCTATTTCACTTCATGTAGTTTCCACAAAATTTGAACACCCCAGAAACCTGTGTTCCCTCCATTCCTTCTGCCTAATAGACTAACATTTCCCCATTACCTTTGATTTCTCCTCCTGGACACACTAACTGCCTATTCTATTTTTGTGATTTTCCAAAGACAGTGAAAGGTAGAAAACAAAGGTGCATGATAACAGGAAAAGAGTATATCCTCACATATTTGGGGGGGGGTTCAAAATATAACTCTTTTATTGAGCTCTAAGCATGTCGTAAAGTTTCAAGGTGACATTGGACCTAAGATTATCCACTTAACAACCCCACTGATATAATTACAGAAACACAACTTGAGTCTGTGGTTGCTTGTAGATCATTGCCACTGCTGTGTGCCACAGTGACCACCATCCCATTGACCCGAAAGCTGAGGAGACGTTCTTACCAGTGATCCTTGGCCACGAGGGTGCCGGGATTGTGGAAAGTGTTGGGCCAGGAGTGACCGGCTTCAAACCAGGTATTTTATTTTCTGGTTCCAGTTAAATGGAAATGTCAGAGTATTTCAGCGATAATTCCTGATGTAGTCCTGGCTCTGCAGGCTGTAATCGATCTCTGTTTATCTGGGGGAACATCTTTTCCAAAGCAAAACTGAGACACACAATCCATCACACTCTAACAATGGGACAGAATATTTGAAATCAGAATTGTCTAATAACAACGGGAAATATGGCCACTTGTTTACGTACAGCACTAAGAACTTGTCCTATGAAGCCAAGTTACAAAGTCGGTTTAACTAAAGCTTCCGTGCGGACACAAATGACAATTTATAACAACCTCCTCTAAACGAAACAGAAAACTAGTTTAATATTATAAAGAATTTAAAGAATGAAGACTCACAGGTAGCTTAAGTAAGAAACATTATATGTCTGTGAACATTAGCTTAAGGGTATTTTTGAAAGTTTGTAAGATAAAACTAATACGTAAATGAAGCATGGCTGAAATTATTTACTTCACATTTTATAACAGACCCACCGAACACTGGAATACGGGCCAAGCAATCAGGCAGAAATGGCCTCACTTGTCAGGCAGGTTGAACCGTATGATTCTTTCCTCCTTTATGAGAAGGCTCCACACTTAGAGGCATACAAGTATCTTTCCGTTCCAAACAAGACCAGAGAAAGAAATTGCTCCCAAAAGTTTTGCATCCATGAAGGAATCTGGCCAACGGGTCCCAGTTCTGTCACTTACTGGCTGTGTGAACTTCACCATTAAGTCACTTTTCTGTGATTCAACTCAGTGTTCTGTTTGCTAAACTGGGGACCATAACAGTACTCATCTCAAAGGGTTGTTCTGATAATTAAATGAGATAACACACGTAAGCAGTTAGAATGGGGCCTGGCACACGCTAAATCTTGAACAAATGTTAATTACCATTATTGGACTGTGGTCATCAGAGAACAGAAGCCATTATTAAACTGAAAGTGAGGGAAAGTGGAAACTGAGCATGAACTAAATGGTGAAACCTGGCGGTGATATAAAGTTTACCCTCCGTATCGACTCTATGAGTGTCCACCTCTCCTATAATATGAGGGTCTTCTCTTCTATGCAGGGTGTTTAGAAATGTGATGAACAATAATCATGATGCAGAGAGCTGCAATGACAGCAGAGTCTCAGATGGACTCCACACCTAACCGTATCAATAAGGATTTGTGGCTTGACCGCCCAGCAGAGAAAAAAGAAAAAGAAAAAAAGATAGTACAAGCAATGCTTGGGGCAATCAGCAATCTTGTAAGGTAACAGAATACTGTAGCCACCTATACTTTCTGTGGAACATAAAACATATAACGTAAAGAATGGTGTTGTCCACCGATTCATCAGGTAGAAACTATTTATAAGTTACATCTTAGGACTCAATCAACCTATAGTCTTTCCTTCTAGGTGACAAAGTAATTCCACTCTACACGCCTCAATGTAAAAAATGCAAGCTGTGTCTGAGTCCACTCACAAATTTGTGTGAAAAAATCACGTAAGTGTTACACACTGTTAGTAAGAGTACAAACTGGTACAAATATTTTGGGCAGTACTTTCGCAATTCCTCAACAGAGATGAAGAGGGACATACTTTCTACCCATGAATTCTACTCCTAGGTGTGCACAAGAATTGCTGCACAAAATCCCCAAAGAGATGTGCTAGAATGTTCCTTGTGACATTGTTGATAATGGCAAGCAGTTGAAAATAGCACCTGTCCATCAATAAAAGAATAGATTAACAAATTGCTATGTAGTAAAACAATGGAATACTATGGAACAATGAAAATGGCTAAACAATCTACACGCATCAACATAGAATAATCTCACACACAATGTTAACGGAAAGAAGCAAGTTGCTGACAGATAGATTTAGCAAGGTGTCATATACAAACGCAATACCATATATCGTTTATGGTATATGTGTATGTAGTAAAGATAGAAATACACCACTGGAATGATAACTGCCAAACTCAGAACAGGAGCTACATCTACCGGGGAGGAGAGAGGAGTGCAGTGAAGCACAGTAAAGTGAGTTATTCCAAGGCCGCATAGACGTAAGTCCTGGAGCTAGAGTTTGAACCCAGCCAGCCTGGTTCCAAGTCCAAATTCTCATCACCCTGTTCTTTACTGAGACTGTAGAAAGATATGTTTGTCCCTAATGCAAACTGAAACTAGTTTTTTCAGAAGCTAAAATTGTACTACTCTTACTTTTATTACTGTGCCTCAATTCCCTCGTCTGTAAAATGGGGATAATAATAATGCCTACTTCAGAGGGTTGTTGCAGATATTCAAAGAATTCACGCACTCTTGTGCAAACCTTTAATGAAATAATAGATTTGGGCAATGACCATCATTCTTTGTAACATCACTAAAAGACACAGAATTATGTTTCTCCAGATGAAAATACACAACATCATCTTTGAAGTATTCCTACAAAAATATAAAACCTGAATTAGATCAAGCATTTAGATCAAACATACTGGTTTAGAAGAAATAAAGGGACGAAGAAACATGTTAAACCAGATTACAGGAATGTAATCAGAAAAATCCAGAATGAGGAAAACTACAGGAAAAATGACTGTTTCTTCAACAAATAGATTGCTAGGAAAAAGCAAGGGGGGGAGTGAGAACATGTTAATTAAAAGAGACTTAAGAGACCCAACACAATGTGCGGACCTAAAACAACCTTTATCGATTTGAGATACATACTAAAACATCTGCGGATGAAATAGCCATGTCTGGGAGCTCCTTCAAAGTGGTCCAGTGATGGTAGAACAGGTGCGGTGTGGGGAGGCGGGTAATAGACGAAGCCAGATGGACCATGAGTTGACCCTGGCTGACGCTGGGAGACGGCTACACGGAGACTCATTATGTTATTCCTTCCACTTTTATGTGTGTTTCAGTTTTCCATAACAAAAAGTTTTTGAGAACTAATACTTGTGAAGCCCTTAAAACAGTTTCTGGCCCATAAAAAGTATTCATTGAAAAGTTTGTTATTGTCGTTATTATTTTTGGACTACTTCTGACTATAGATTTAGGTGAAGAGTCTCAAGTCATTTTCTCAATTTTTCCATCTCATAAAATTGCCATAACAAGCATAAACAAGCACTTGTTTCAGGAAAGTTCAGTGGTCCACTTACTTTCTGTTTCTAGTATGTTGTTTTGTTTTTTTTCTAGTCTAGCCAAAGGTCCTGCTTTTCGTCAAGAACTAATGGAAGACAATACCTCCAGGTTTACCTGCAAAGGAAAACCCATTTACCATTTCTTTGGGATCAGTACCTTCTCTCAGTACACCGTAGTGTCAGATAAAAATCTTGCCAAAATTGATGACGATGCAAATTTAGAGAGAGTTTGTCTGCTTGGATGTGGGTTTTCAACTGGCTATGGAGCTGCACTCAACACTGCCAAGGTAAAATGGTCAGTCACCAGGTTGTGTCAAATAGAAGTTACTAGGAGGCAGCGTGATAAACCAGAGAGAGGTATCTTCAAACCCTGGCTCTGTGGTTTATTACCTCTGTGATTTTAGGCAAGTTACTTAACCTCTCTACTCCTACCTCTCTGCAGCAATATCTACTACAAACAGCTGTGTGGATCCTTAAGTCATATTACATATGTAAGACATCTGGCCCAGAGGCTGGCAGCCAGTCCAGATTGATTTCTCTTCCTATACTGGGACCTTAGCTTATAGACCGTCCCTGATTTAAGTACAGCCTGCTTAAATATGCCCCCTAAATAGGAATGCTCATCCTGGGGCGGCCCACCCAGTCAAGAGACAAGAGAAAGTACAGACCCCGCCCCCCTCAATCTATCAGGCCCTCCTCTCTCCCTGAGGCTCTGCAGATTCCTCTCCCTCAAACAGCCCTAACTCAGCTCTGCCTCTCATCGCCCCCTTTGGGGCTTCAAAAGAGGGTCTCAGTGGCAGCCCTGATGGTGGCAAGATGAGTCCCTGGAATCCCCTGGTAGAAGTTAGAGGCGTTTACAAAGCTCTTTAACAGAGAGGCTGGAGAAATGTCAGTATTACCTGGGTGCCTCAAACCACCTCCTTATTTAAACCTCGACACTAGTCTTCGTCCTTCGACTCCAAACTGCAAACTGCAACCAGAGTGGCCTCTCGAAACAACCAATCTGAAGACTCCATGCTCCTTCCTTACGCCCCTTTTCTGTGGGTGTGCTGCAGTATTTGCCACTTCCTGCTGGAAACCTGCCCCAGCCTCAGGCATGCCTTGGGTGCCCCTCCCAGTTTTTCCCAAAGCATCCATTTATCCCTGTCTTACTACTTATCATGCTATTGAGAAATTTCCCATTTATGTCTCCTTCCTATTTGAATATTTGCTCCTTGAGGGCAAGAACTCTCTCTCCTGTTCATTGTGATATCTCCAGAGCCTAGCCTGTGGCTGGTACAATAGTAGGAGCTTGACAATTTTTCAGTGAATGAATGAATAAAGCCACGTTCATATGCAACCTGAAAAACATCTTGGAGAGGCTTGGTCCTCGAGTTTGCAATCCAAAACTTCCTTTCTATCAGGTTACCTAAAGTTGTTCAATGTCAAGGAAACAAAGTCAGCCTAATGAAAATAAGGAGCCGATCTAGCAGCCAGAATGCCAAGGTATGACTTTTCTTTGAGAATTATGTTGGCCAAGCAGACAGAAATGCTACTCCTGGCCATCAGCATATTCTCTCCCTCTACAAATTCCTCTACTCATTCATTCATCTGTAAAAATAAAACAATTGTAGGAGAAGCCAAACTACAATCTGAAGGCTCCTAGAGGAAGGGGGTGTTAGCTGGGTGGCGTTAACCGCTGATGTGACCGTGGCAGTCAAGGCATAGTCTCCTTTGGACAGCACTTGGAGACGAAGGCGAGAGTTACTACTCTGCGGGCCACACACACACTCCCCTTTTCTGGACTCCATGCAGACTATCATCTTCTACGTCCAGAATCTTTCTTCGGTGGTAGTAACACTAGAGAGTCAGCTACAATTTTCTTTTAAATCTAGTCAAAGTTGACCTAAATTCCCAGGA
>NW_025802961.1:181133-187467 GCF_021613505.1 Equus quagga
ATTTGTTTATTTTATATTTAATACTAGTATACTTATATGTATATAAATTACATATTCTTATATAAGCAATATTTAATTAATTCAATATTTAATTTTAATTAAACAGAAATAAATTAAGGAAAAACTCAAAGATGAAATTTTAAAAGAATTTGCCTACACGAAGTCAGCAAAAAAATACGAAAAGGAAAAGAAAAGCAGATTTAGAGGAGGGAGTAAGACAAGGTGTTTGGCGTCGCCCTAAGGGGAGGTATCCACTCCCACCTTCCCGTGGAGCAAAAAGAGGTCAGCAACCTACAACAATCCAGTTTGTCCATCAGATCTCAATACGCGCGCTGCAAAATTAGGTCCAGATTATAGAAACTATGGGAATAGTTTCGAAACATCACTAGAAAATAGTGATTAAGTATTTCTCTGTGTAGTAGTTTTTGCCACTGAACCACTCTACAGAATCACGTGTCCCAGTTACGGCAGCCTTCCTTACTAATTTGTATATTAAGTTTCTGCTTAATTCACTGCAACGATCTCAATACGCGCGCTGCAAAATTAGGTCCAGATTATAGATTTGAAATTTTTAACCCCGTAAAAATCATACACACACACGCACTGCAAAATTAGAAGTCACTCTCTTTGGCCTAAATGCTGCAAGCACTGCTCAGTCCGATTCCCCCTCCTCTGGGACGCTGCATCCTCTGCGGGGCCGTCCGAGCATGCGCCCTGGTTGCGGCCTGGAGGCGGCCGGGCCCATCCGTCCCGAAGGCGGGCGAGCCGCCCAGGCGGCCGAGGGAAAGGGAGCTCGCCCGCGCGCCCAGCCCCGCAGGCCAGCACCTTCACCTAACGCGCGTTTGCTCAAAGACGCTAAGTAGAGTTTCTTTTGTTTTGTTAATGAAATGACCAAAGAATTCATCAACTAATCATCTGCCTGTGGATTCCTCGGGTCCTCGGGGAGACTGCGAGGTAGCTGCGGGCCATGCCCTTCTGTTTCCGCCTTGGCTCAGCCTGGCTGCTAAAGCCCTCCCCTGGGGAGGGTCTGACGGGCGCAGTCTGTGCTCCCGCCGCGAGCGGGCTCTGCGGGCCCTGGCCCTTGTTCTCCCCTGACCTGGTCCTTCCCCAGGAGGGCATGGAGAGCAGGGAGCGCTGCTGAGAGCTGTCGGGCCTCTCCTCTCGGAGCCGTTTCACTGCAGCCCCTGGAGCCGTGTAAAGAGGAGCTGGCAGGTCCCAGGCGCTCAGCCACCTTAGCTGCTACTGAAGATGCATGCCCTGAAGGCTGCTGGCCCGCACTTCTCCCCCGTCTGCAAGGCTTCAGGCCCTGCATTCTCTACTGTCCGTGTGCCACATCCTTTCCTCCACTTCCCACAGCTCGAATTTCTTACAGTCCTTGAAATTCAGCCTATTTGTCTTGCTTTTCTAGTACAGAGATTCTCAGAACTGGCTGTGCCTGAGAAGTGCCTGGGAAATGGCTGCTGTTGGTCAGTCCCAAGGAAGGGGCACACCTCAGGGGATTCTCGTGAGCGGAGTCCAGGGACCAACATGTTTTACAAGATTCTCAGGTTGAGAACCACTGACCTAAACCTTGGCGGGTTCTGTTACTAACTGATTTATTATAGCGAGAAATGTATTTTAGATTATGGAATAGAATTACCCCCGAGAATCCCAATAAAAAGAAATGAATTTATTTAATCCCCCAAAAATGAGCTACCTACCCTCCCACCGAAAGTTTCCATCACTAGGGAGAGCTAAGTTTCTGGGTGGTAGAGAAGATTCCAGTAACGGGTATAAATTTCATTTCAGGGACCTCTAATGCTCTAAGGCAGCCTAAAGAACCCAACAGAACAATTAGAAAGTTACAATAACTGATAATATTATGAGGTTTTGAGAATTAAAAGTAATTCTCTTCAAAAGTTATCAGAGGCTCCTAAATAAAACCCTGTATTTGTATATATACCCATTTTAACTAAGTCATCCTTATGGAAGTTCATTCCTTGCTTGGAGCAAAGCTCAGAAATGTAGGAAAGGCGACAGGAAAAATGCTAAGAAAAGAAAAGAAGCAGGAGTGAATACAAGCGGCTACCTTAAGGGGACAAGTAGCACCTGTGGTCTTTTCCCCTCTCCATGGATCTCTCTATACAGTATAAACAAAAATGTTTCTGCCATATAAAAAGTGCAGAAAGTAGAAGAGTTGCTATTCAGACATATTAGGAATTCTCAAAGCAATAAATAAACACATGTAATAAAAATTTCAAAACACATTCAGAAAGTTCTAGGTCATTGCATCTTCCATCACTAACAGACAGAAGAGAGAGAGAAGAGGGAGAGAATGTACTGGCCTTCACATTGCTTCTTTCATGCAGCATATCAGTGATGAGAAGGAGCCATACTTCCTATTGGGACTTTTGTAAAAGTAAAAATTGCCCCGACAGTTCAGAATCAAGTTGACCACTGACTATGATATGAGACGAAGTTTATACTTTTCTTCTATAATATTAGTCTCAGACGATTTTAAATATTCATCTATTTACCATAGGGCTTCTATGTGGAATGGCCATCCATAAGTTTACATCTCTCTCAAACTTATTTACGTTTTCAACCCCTGGCATTTTTATATGAACCCCAAACTTGCAGTAGGTTAACATACAATGTTTTCTCTTTCTTTCTTGCAAAGATCAATGCAACTCCCCTGTGCCACCGTCTTCCGGGTGGGGACTCAGCAATCAGGGAAGTCCAAACTTGTGGCTTCACAGCCTCAATATGAGGCCCTCTGGGTTGTTACAGCAGAAAGGACAGCTGGCAGCTTGCTCACTGGCTGTTCTGTTTGGGCTAGGAGAGGACACACGTCACTTCTGCCCATAGCCCGTTGGCCAGAGTTAGTTACATGACTCTGCCTGACTGCAAGAGAGCTACAAGGCGTCGGGGAGCAGAGGAAATGTTGGAGGAGCAGCAGCCAGTGTCGTTTTCCGTGTAACAGTTTTCCCTCTGTTTTCAACAGCATTTCTTTTTGTTTGCACCACATTGAGATCTACTAAGTGTACAGCGTGTACCTCATTTCCTAGCCTAGTGAACACTTATTGACTCTCTCTTCATGACTTTAAAGCTTGTGGCTGTATGCCCCTGGAATTGCAAATATTTAGTGTATACACACAGTAGATTATTGAAAACTTGATTACAGTTTAAAATATCTTCTATAGATATTTAATCTCTTCAAGTGTGTTTATCTTTCTTGATATACAATGATATACATCCTAGGTTCGGCATAACTATGGTATTACACAGGGTAAAATAATGTTTTGTTTCTTTTCAATATCTTTTTTGATGAAGCTCAAAAATTTATTGAACGTTCTGTCTGAAACAGAACAGTGGAGCCTCAAGTCGCAATCTACAATACTGTGACCTCTTTAGCTTGAATCCCATTATCATGCATGCAGAGTTGTGTAAATCCTCCTTAAAGCATTGTACATATCCGTGCTGGAATTCGTGTTCTACTTTTCTACTTACTCAGTGTTTTTTCTTTGACCTTCCAGAGAGCAGCCCTGGACTGTGTAAGAGTAGGTTGGGGATCATGTACTCTCATTGGAGTAGCCATGGGTGACAAAGGATTGACTATTTCTCCACTGGAGCTAATAATGGGCCGGACTATAAACGGATCATCGTTTGGCGGTCAGTTTTTTTTCTTTTAATTTTCTCCCTAATACAGTCATGTGTCACTTAACAACGGGGAGACGTTCTGGGAAATGTGTCATTAGGAGAGTTCATCATTGTGCAAACATCATAGATTCTACTTTCACAAACCTAGATGGTACAGTGCACGCCTAGGCTGTGTGGTACTGATCTTCTGGGATCACCACTTATGCAGTCTGCCGTTGACCAACACATCATTATGCAGAGCATGACTATAGTGCTCAAATTCTTATAACGAAGATTATTGAAAGGAAAGGAAAATAATTTGTTGTTTAAATATTGAGTGTCTAGAACATATTAAAGACTACATAAAAGTTATTCTATTAAGTACTTGAAAGTAAACAGAGTTTGTATAGAAGGATAACTACAGTTTGCAAATTGAAATTCAATTTACGCTTAAATGAACCAGCACAGAGGAACAAAAGTTAAACTTTGACCATATTCAGATCATCCCTTATCTTGAAATAGAAAATAATCTTGGCTTTCTTAATGAAGAAAAATGTTTGAATAGACTAAAGTACAGAATATTAAAGATGGGGGGTGGTAACCTATTTGAAGCAACCTAAATCTAACCTCATAATTTCATTCACTCAGCTCACACTGATTACACTACGTCTTCATGTCAAACACCAGGTCTTTATTTGGCATTTTGATCATATTACAGGTTGGAAAAGTGTCGATTCTGTTCCAAAGCTGGTCGCTGACTACAAGAATAAGAAATTCGATCTGGATGCATTGGTGACCCACACGCTGCCTTTTGACAAAATCAATGAGGCATTTGACCTCTTGCACCAAGGAAAAAGGTAAAGTATCAAACAGACAGTTCAGTGGTTTGAAAAACCTTTATGATGATTCTATTTTTACTTGCTGTTAAGAACTGACCAGTTGGTCTTTCTGACGCTTTCCACATCATCAGAGGTGCTTCAAAGATTAAATAATAGCCATTTGAAAAAAGGGAAAGCTTCCTACTCTATTACCACAATGGACACTGCCATATACTTTCCCAGTATAGAGTGGTGGTATAAACTGACACATATTTTCCCTTTAACAAACAATTGTTAACTCAATTGGCGCTGCTCCCTAGAAAGAGAGGTTTCTGTGGTATAATGTCAGGTCCCTGTGGTGCAATGCAGCCCTGGGTCTGAAATCATTACGTTCTGCAGTTGACACAGAGTGCCCACTCCTGGCCCTTCATGATCAGAACCAGCTGAAAACCATGGAGATGTGCGCAGGAGTGGCAGGTATCAGATCCTTAAAGAATGCCCAGCTCTCTTATTCTCTTGCTTTGTCACAGGTTTCCTATGAGAAACATTCTATCCACAATTTTAGCTCTATATTGTGCTGCCTTGGCGTAGACCCTGAGAACTGACATATAGAAATGTCCCACGCCGGGGATCTCTAGTGTTGGACAGTGGGGAAGACTAGGACCAATGATTTTGGTTAAGATGATCAAGCAAGCCTTGATCAATAGGAGCAAAGGGCAAAATCATCAGGAACAATGTTGCGTCGAGAAGATGCAGGACAAAAGAGCAACAAAAAAGAGAAGACATCACAAAGGAGAGGGGTAAAAACCTAAAGTTAAATGACAGGAGTTTGAAGCAGAGAATAAATGTTGCAAAACAAGAAAACAGGTCCACAGTGTGAGGACTCAGGCTCCTTCTGGGGAGGAAACCTGAGAAAACATCCCTACTGACATGAACAGCCTAATCTGCAAATCTGTTAGCTACAAGACACTGAAAAGAAGTTCAGTAAAAAGAAAAAAAGAAAGGAAGATTTTTTTTAAGCTACGCTAAGTATCTAAGTAGTATATAATCCTCACAATATCTTGCACAATCTCAATATCCTCATAAGGGGTAATTCTCAAGTTAGGAGTTGGGTTGGGGTTCAGGGCCTCAGACTCTGGCGCTCATAGCCTGTCTCCCACTACCCCTTTTCCCCCGGAGTTCTCAGTCATGGAACATACTCACAGGCAATGCAAAATGGCAGCCAAATGGAAAACATTGCATTACTTTGTTAATTGCTGGGCAAGTCTCCCATAGTCTTAAAGTAGGCCTGGTAGTCAGTGGTAGTAATGGAGGCCGAGGGGTAGACACCTGAATGAGGCCTCCTACTCTCCTTCTGGCCCCCTGAGAAGACTACCTGGCTGCCCACACAGATGGAAAGGTGGAGCAGAGAAGGCAGAGGATGGGCCTCCGCAGGCGTGATTACCATGTGGGTACAGGAAGCAGAGAAGAGGATAGGCCCTCCAACCATACCAGCTGCAAAGAAGCAAGGAAATGGAGGGAAAGGGATGGGACACAGTGACCAACTGGCTTATTAAGGTGCAGTGCCCCTGACTCATGGTGAGGAAGGGACACAGAGGTTCTCCCTCCACAGCCCCTGGGTGAAGAGTACATTTGTGCATGGCCACCTACTGATGCCAAGGATTCCGCAGCTCCAGCAGTAGGGTCCGAGATAAGGAATTCTCTGTCCTGGAGGCTTCTCCCCTCTCTGCTTCTGCTTGTTGAAGGAGTTATCCAGGAGTAGGAATTTGGGGTTTCCACAAAGTAGCATCCCAACACACCAACCACCCCTCTTTTGAAGCCCCGTTTGCCCTTGGCTACAGGAGAGCCAAGAGCAGTGACTATTCCAAGATGGAAACCTCACTCCAACCTCAGCATGC
>NW_025802961.1:187477-191028 GCF_021613505.1 Equus quagga
TAAAGGTTTGGAGTCTCTAACATAAGATATATAGGTCTATATTTTATTTTATTTTTTAATGATCTTTTGGTCTGAAATTATACAAATCTTTAAAGAATGCCAAATAATATTGTGAACAATACTTGAATTTAGAAGGCAACACAATCACGATATATTCTTCCTTTTTTTTTTTCATGAGGAAGATTCGCTCTGAGCTAACATCTGTTGCCAATCTTCTTCTATTTTTGCATGTGGGTTGCCACCATAGCTTGCCTTGACAAGGCTTGGTGTATGTCTACACCCGGGATCCAAACTTGTGAACCCGGGCCGCCAAACTGGCACGCACAAGACTTAACCACTACGCCATGGGGCTGGCTCCTATATTCTTCTGAGAAGAAAAATATATGCAGTTTTCAGATACACTCACTGTCTCCTCAAACATCTTAGACTGTCGTTGTCTTCTAAGGGTACTGCAGCGCCCTCTGGTGGGATTTTTAAACAGCTTTCCATCTCCTAGATCCTATTTTCTTTGAGAAAAAGAATTCAGGGAAAGAGTAACAACTTTCATTTTTATCATAGTTGACAATTTAAAACTACTTTCCTGTGCACGACTTCATCTGATCCTCCAACATTCTCCCTGGCCACAGCTTCTTGAGGGCCAGGCAGTTTTCCCCGTCCTTTGAGGCCTTGCGGACAGCAGCCTTCCAGCAGCACGCTCTGAGAGGGGGCAGGGCAGATTGGATCCACCTCCTTGAACGAATCCTGTGTTACAGGGAAAGCAGATACTGGTTTTCTGACCGCCTTCGGAGAACCTTCATAAGCCAGTCAGAAAAATCTTGAAGGTTCATAGAATCTTCAAGCTGAACATTATCTTAAGGATGGATGGTAACAGGTGGAGGAATGTCCTTTTGCTTAGGAGATGCACGCTGAAGAAGTCAGGGGTGAATTTCACGAGATGGGCACCTTCCTTTCAAATGGCTCATCAAAAAGTGTGTGTGTGTGTGTGTGTGTTTGTGTGAGAGAGAGTAAATGTGACAAAAAATACTAACTGCTACGTCTAGGTGAAGGACATAGAGCTGTTCATTGTCCTGTTTTTCAAATTTTGAAATTGAGGCAGTTTTCAAAATAAAACGTTGGGTCAAGAAAGATGGATGATTTCCAATTCCAAATTCAATAAATAAATCACTTTCTAAAATTATGCCCCACAGCCGGTCAGTCAACCTTGGGTGAAATCCCTTCACAGGCCAGTGTTTGCCTTGTAACGAAACCTGAGGTCTGACTCCTGGTTCTGCTCTCTGCAGCATCACAGAGTCACCTCAGTCCCTGGGACACTAGAAGCAGCTGACACACCCCTTCTCCCCTCCCACCATGTCCTCTTCATTCCTAATTAAATAGCTCCAAGTATACTTAAACTCAATCCTGCACAGGCAGTCTGAATAATATATTCCTTCGGAAGAATATACCAGCAAATGCAAGCTGTATTTATATATTCTTTAGTCAGCCATTTCCATTTTTGGCAAATATTGAGCTTGAGAAAAGCCCTAAATATTTCCTCTCTGGAATACTCTTAAACCAGATTACTCTTATTCTCTCACTTTAAAGCCAAAGACAAGCCATGTATCTACTCTGAAGTTTCAAGGTCTGTTTAGAAGGTAATTATAAGTAAATCAGGCGTTTAATAATATAGACAAAAAACTATATCCTTATTTTATTGCTATTAGATAACATTTATAATCGCTTTCTCCATTTCTCCCAATAAAATTCTGCTCTATAGGCCTGCTCATAATGTAGCTAATGAAATTTTAGCACCCGACCTTGAAAATGAAAGTCTTTATAATCAACCAAAGGAGTCTGAGTAAGAGACGAAAGGGATGTCCCTTCTTGCAGCTAAGAGAAATTCAACTCTGCATCTTAAGCTACGTCAAAAAGCCTGATTCCATAAGGTATTAAATTAAGTGTTCCCAAGAATATCAATCTGTTCTCAGCAGTGTGGAGACGTGTGTCAACATTCATAGCTGTCCCTAGAATGTCTTCTGTTCGCCATTAAGAAGAAATCCCTTCTCTGTTAACAGAAGTGTCATTGGAACCAGAAGGTCTGGTGAGACTCCGAAGGCTTCACAAGGTGTCGCCCTGTCCTGTGAAAATAACCTCCGAGCGGGATCTGCAGCTCTGACTGTCTTACTGCTGAGTCTTCGACCTGGCAGCAATATTGTAACTGACATCTCTGTATTTCTAAGCAGTCTTTTAATTTTTCCTCCAGATTAAGAATCACAAGCACTTTCCTTCCCTTCCACATGCATAAAATATAGAATTGTTAACTATTCCATAATAATGTAATGCCTATGCCTTTGTATATTTACTTTCTTTTTAATCTGAGAGTCGGAACTTACGTTTCATGTATGTTAATGAATCCATGGATAGTGACACAAGGAGAAGCAAGACAGATAGGAAAATGATACTAGATCCTGGATAAGGGATGATCCCAATGACAGCAGATTTCTGCCCCCTCCATGATGAAAGGGATGCAATGTAATCCATCTGTCACAGAGCGGCTGCCTAGTCTCCCTTAGGTATTGCACCATATTGGGGACCCAGGCTTGCTGGCTGCTGCTACCAATCTGGGCGTTCAGCAGTGGCAGAGCCAGAACAGCCTTGATAAGGAATGTTCATGCTCTGGGCCCATGCTCACCTCTATGGCCGCTGCATTTATAAGCCCACTGAGTAAGCACTTGGTGGCCTACTGAACAACATTGTTCACCTGATTATTGTCAGTCTCCTCCAAAATCAGACCTGTGGTGAGATTCACATGCAATATATAAGTATCCTCCCACTCAGTGCCCATCATGAAAGGTCCGGCCACATATCTCTTTTCCAGACTTCCTTATTACCAATCCTACAACCTCATTCCTTCAGAGTCCCTGATCATCTGACCAAAGCACTAATTACTGCCTATTAATCAATGTAGACCCATACCTCAGGCCACTTCATTCCTGCCAAAGAGGACTCGAAGAGCTATAACGCTTGAAGTTCCATATACCGTCAAGATTTGCCAAGTCTGCCTCACCAACGGCCAGAATATTGTGCAGAGCGCTGGAAACCAAGCTGAGATTCTCTTCCTCCTCTGTGAACTGGTCGTAGGGAATCTCCCTAAGGGATGGAAGTGCATTAGGAGTGTGAGTCTAATGCTCAGGCAATTTACTGTCACAGTAAGTTCAGGATCTGCTTGGGTCCAGTCCTACATTTATCACTTCCACTGGACAATGCTGTCTTCCTGGGCATGTCTAGCCTTATAATTCTGTGCATCAAATAATAACCAGTTCATGGTGAGAAACTCAGATGGCATGATCACCTAGTGCCTCACGGCCAGGCGCTTTTTGTCAGAACGAGGACTGAAGGGAGCGTGACTTTGGTCTAAAACTCCAGGTTCTCCACCATGATTCTCCCATAGGAGCTTGCCGCAGGCTCCATACAACATCGTGCTGTGACATGCGGAAACTCAGTCCGTAAAGGGAAGCGTGAGAGTCGTCTCACAGCAATGGAGACCAGCTGGGGAGAATCCTCCTGCTCTAAGC
>NW_025802961.1:241028-248974 GCF_021613505.1 Equus quagga
GTCATGAGGGTGGAGCCCTCATGAATTGGATTAATCCTCTTCTAAGAAGAGCACCCATAGAGCTCTTTTTCCCCTTCCACCATGTAAGAACACAGCAAGAAGATGGCTGTCCATAAACAAGGAAGTCGGCTTCTCACCAGGCACCGAAGCTACCCGCATATGTAAGAAATAAATGTTTGCTGTTTAAACCAGCCTATGCTGCTTTTGTTGTAGCAGCCCAAAGGAGCAATGACAGAAATTGATACCAAGAAGCAGGGATGCTGCTGTAACAAATGCCTAAAGGTATGGAAGTGGCGTTAGAACTGGGGAATAGGCAGAGGCTGGAAGAGTTTTGAGGTATATGCCAGAAAAAGCCTAGGTTGCCATGAATAGACCTTTACAGGCAATTCCGATGAGAGCTCAGAACGAAAAGAGGAGAGCTGAAAAGGAAGCCTCAATCTTCTTCGAGAATATCTGAGGAATCATGAGTGGAATGCTTGTCGACATGGACAGGAAGGTCTGATTGAGGTCTCACACAGACATGAGAAACATGTTTTGGACGCTGGAAGAAAAGCAGTCCTGTTATGAAGTGGTAAAGCTCTTGGCTGAATTGTGTTTGTGCTCTAGTGTCTTGTGGGAGGTAGAATTTGCCAGCACTGAAATTGGATAGTCAGCTGAAGAAATTTCCAAGCAAAGCAGATAAGCATAATGTAAAAGTGCAGCTTGGCTCCTCCTCATGGCTTATAGTAAGATGCCAGACAGGAGAGACGGCTGAACGCAGAATTTAAAGATTTGAAGAATTCTCAGCCTATTCATATGGCAAAAAGTGAAAACACTAGGAGTGTGGTCAAGAACTATTTGATGACTGTTTCCTCCACGTCTTTTCACATATCTATTGAAACCTTGCTGTTCTTGAAGCCAAATCTTCTGACTGAGAAAGGAATTTAGGGATCTATAATTGCTGAGCATCTCTTACCTCATCTGTAAAATGGGAATAATAATAGTACCTTCCTTGTAGGATTGCTCTGAGGATGATACGTAATAATGTATGAAAAACCACCAGTAGAGTTCTGGAAACATAGTATGTGCTTAATAAATCACAGCCATTAGCTTCCTGTAAATTTCTGTCTCCCAAATAAACCACCAATTTATTAAGAATTCAAGTCATTCCTGGTACCCTATCCCTCCGTCACTCTATAAACACACCAATCCGATGAGTCCTTCAAATTGACTGGGACATACGAGCCCCCTGATACCACCAGTCTCTGAAAAGTGCCAGACTCCCTTTCTTTGCACTGCTGTCCACAGGTTAAGGTGGGTGGGTGGGGAGAGTAGGGCAGTGGCCCTTGTCAAGAAGTGGTGCCTACTGGGTGGTCGTAAGACCACCGTGAGGAGATGGAAGACCTTTCTTGCCTCTCTGCTGGGTAGATGTTCTGAGCCCCAGGATGGCTCTCTACACCTGCATTAGTAAAGTTGGAAACAGACAACGGTTTTGTTCTGTTGATAGTTCTAGAGAAACCTACCCTTTATGCTAACGTACACATGTTGACAGACCATATCTACTTAAGTCGTTGAGTGCACTGTGTCCCCCAAGTTTGGTAAAAGACTGGAGACTTATTGAATATCAAACTCACACTTTTCCTCACACTCATGGCACTGAGCGAGGAACAACAGGAATGCACAAGTGGGTTTTTTTTCACTATTTGCCAAAATGATCGTTGTTTACTTTCTACCTTAAATGCCTTCTCTCTACAAAGCCTCCTCTGAGTCCTTCAGTCAGAATGCTCTCACTGTGATGGAGAAATCCCAGGTGGTCTGACTGGGTCACCTGCCTCTCCCCTCCTCCCCCTACCATAGACTGTGAGCTTACTTTTATGGATAATCATTGCAGCTAATATTTATTGAAGGCTGTCCTATTTCAGGCTCCCTGATAAATGTTTTAAAAGGATTATCTCATTTGCTCATCAAACAACCCTTTCAGGTGGTACTGTTACTCATCCTCCCTTCACAGAGAAGGAAATTAAGGCCAAAGACAGTTAAATAATAAATCCAAGTTCACCCAACTACGAAGAATAGGGTCTGCCTGAACCCAAGGCCATGGCATAACCACTGCCCCATACTGCCTCTAGGAAGGGAAAGAGGACGTCTCCTACCCATCATTGCTACCCTACCCTGCCCAGGTGAGTGCCTGGAACAGGGATATGCTTAGTCAGTGCTGATCGGTACTGAGTGGAGCAGAAATGCCAGGAATGGTGAGCGTCTTTCCTATGACTGATTGCTGTCTGACTTCTCTGCTATGAAGAGGAGGAAAGTGCTGGAGCAAACACATTCCTCTGGCTTGTAGCTCTCTCTGATCTTGTCCATTTTTGCTCCTTTTTCACTCCTCCTCATGTCTAACTTCATCATGTGGGTTAGAAGTTGGATTGTTTGTCTTTTTGCCATTGAGTTATATGAATTCTTTACATGCGTGGGATATTAATCTCTTATCGGATATATGATTTGCAAATATTTTCGCCCACTCAGTAGGTTGCGTTTTCATTTTGTTGATGGCTTTCTTTTTTTTTTCTGCTTTATCTCCCCCAACCCCCCTGGCATATAGTTGTATGTCCTAGTTGCACGTCCTTCAAGTTGTGTAAATTGATGGCTTTCTTTGCTGTGCAGAAGCTTTTTAGTTTGACGTAGGCCGCCTTGTTTATTTTTGCTTTTGTTGCCTTTGCCTTTAGAGTCAGATCCAAAAAGTCATCGCCAAGACCAACGTCAAGGAGCTCACCGCCTATGTTTCGTTCTAGGGGTTTTGTGGCCTCAGGTCTCACATTCAAGTCTTTATTGTATTGCATATTTGAAAGTTGCTAAGACCCTAAATCTTAAAAGTTATCCTCACAAGAAAAAAAATGCTTGTAACTTTATGTGGCAACAGATGGTGACTAGATTAGCTGTGGTCATCATTTCACAATGTATCCAAACATGGAATCATTATGTTGAACACCTGAAACTAATATAATGTTATAAGTCACTTATACCTCAATAAAAAAAAGTTGGGGCTTAATACACACAAACAGCAATCAGAACTCTGAACACCCTGTGTGGAATTGAGAGAGGAGAAATATGGAATCCAGGAAAAAGGGAGATGTGTAAGGAAATATTTAACCTAATGAAATCACAATGTTATCTAAAATCAGCGTATTGCAAACAAAGTCAATGTTTGAGCGCTGGTTCAGTGGCCTTTTGATTCTGATCGCACTTGGGATGAGAAAACGTTCATGGGCGTGGCTTCAAGACCCCAGATGACACGTGTGGAACTGGGCATTACTGGAGCAAACAAAACATCCGTGCAGTCCATCTGCTTACATCCTCAAGAGGGGATTCCGCAAGGATTCGTCAGACTCCTGGCCTGCAGGGAAAACGGCATCATGAGCACAGCAGGAAAAGTAAGCGAAAAATGTTTTACTTTTAGAATTCTATTCTCATTAATATAATACACAGACAGATAATGTTTAATGAACAATTTAAAATGCATGTCTAAATTAGAAGCAATATATATTGAAATACAGCATAGAGTATATGCTTCATTACACAACACATATTGAACTACGATTGGAAAAGGCTATTCCTAAATATCTTCAGCCAGAATGTGCAGCATTTGTACCTACAAAGTCTCTATGTGCTCTGTTAAATAAATGTGCTGTGGTTACAGCCGATCATGAGTAATCCGCAAATCTAAAGTTGGAAACGTTTTTAGTCAAGAAGTCATCTGTATGTTAAGAAAGTTATCTTTATATTAAGAAACCATAATTTAAGTGTTAATCTTTATAATCATATCTTTTATAAATACGTAAAGTTGAGTCTGACAGAAGTTTGATCCATCTAAAGCATCAGAATGATCCTGGGTAAGCCAGCCAAGTTCGACATGCAAATTCCGACCTAAGAGTCCTGTTATGGCACAGTTCAGGACCCTCCCAGAGAAATCCTCCAGAACACTATCTTCTATGTACAAAAGTCAACATGATTTCACACAATCATTAATACTAGTGCAGTCTGAATCACTTAGGAGCGCTGGGAACACAGAGACTGGGCCCTGGGTCTTCTGCAGAGTCAGCGTGTGTGTTCAGTGCTTCCAGGCCCAGAGAGGCAGGCGGTCATTCAGCGTCGTCAATTCCTCCCGTCTGCCTGCTCAATTACAGCAGCCTGTCAACTCTTCCCAGGACATTTGTTGTGTTAGGAGAGAATCACGCATTATAACATCTTGCTCTGATAACTCAGTTTAACGTTCTGAGGTTTCTACACACACTGTGTGACACAACAGGCCTGTATCAGTGAGATTGGATGGAAACCACATGGGGAACCAATTGCCAGTTTTCTTATTCCAACTGTCTTATTTTCATTCGTTACTGATTAGCATTTACATTGCAAATGAAGATTAACTAGGGGGAAGAAAAATTAAAATCGCCAAAACTCAGCTTAAGAGAAATAATGAGTTCAGAAAGCCAAACAGTAAAGCCAATGTAGTAATGAAAACAACAAGTAACAGGCACTCAGTCCTCCCCTCAGCTGCCACGTCCTAACTTCCAGCTCCGTCACAACGCTTCCTTGATGTCTCCCTGTCCTGTGCTACATCGTCTTCACATGCTCAATGGCAACAGCAATAATACTCCTTTATTAGGTGGTGTGAGAATGTAATGAATTAATACCGGCAAGCGTAAGAATAGTGCAGGCTACAGAGAAATAATTCAATAAATGTTAGTGACCGCTATCTTTGTTGTTGTTATTATTATGTTACCTTTTGTTAATCTTTCACCAGCATGAGGTAGTGAAAAGATAAAGGTAGATTCATATCAATTCTCCAGACAGCCAGCTTCATTACTTTAGGAAAATTGCCCAGTCAATTTCTGCATCAATTGAGCCTCGATCTTTTCATCTGTAAAATAAGACCAATAATTCAAAAATACTGCCCGGTGAGGTTTACAGACAGAGCACGTAACTCACCCAGCACAGGCCACAATGCGCCTGCTGCATCACAGCGCCCGATAAGCCACACCTCTCTACCACTGGTGTATGACTTCCAAGGACGCTCACATTCATGTGGCATTGACCACAAGCACATTGCAAAGTGGGACGATTTGACATATAATTAATGAAAATGAATTGTTAGATAAATTTCAGTTGAATTTTTTATCATATTTGCAATGATGTCAATTCTCTCTAGAAAAACATTCTCAACTACATACATTTACAGCAATCAAGACAGGTTTTATATTACATTCCCAGGCACTGAAAATATGTGTTCAACTTTTATTTTTAAGAATGTCTATGGGTAAGCCATGTTAGCTAGAAAGGCAAACACACAGCTCTCCCATTTTAAAATACGTGTGTGTGTGTGTGTGTGTGTGTGTGTGTGTGTGGCTTTAATTTCTAAAATTTTTGGCTCACATCTAATCTGGAAGGAATCTTTACACATAAGATGATAACGAAACAGAGCTGCCGAAGTGAACTTTCAAATTAGTGGCGCAGACAAGCAGCACACAGAGTAGCAGGAGAGAAAATCAAAGGAGGGGAACAGGCAAATCGAGAAGAAGTCTGCTAGGCAGGCAGGCAAGTAGAGAACGGGAATCATGTGTCCGATGGCTTGTGCTTAAGCGGAGAATTGAGCAAGAGGGCAATAGATTTCACATGAACAGAATCTGTCAGCAAAATAACAGTGATTCAGAACTTTAAGTGCCAGCCAACAGTTGTGGGTAAGCAAGCAATTTCAACACCACCTTAGGAAATATCAGCAATAAACAACCTGAAGAGAAAAAAAATACGTGTGGCCTAAAAGAAGATATTCCATTTTATCTCAATGTGTCATTAGAGTTAATTCTGTTTCTCTGTCCCTATGTTCTTGCTTTCCACATTTTTATAAAAAGGTATTTTTACTCTCTTTGCAAATCAGACGTTGTTCATTTCTATGGAACACTTATGTTCCAGACATGAGTCTAGATATGGCACATAAAAAGATGAAAGACTCAATCCTTGACTTCAAGAGTGCGGAACAGCTGGTGTCATCTTTGTGTTCAATTTCCAGGTAATAAAATGCAAAGCAGCTGTGCTGTGGGAGCAAAAGAAACCATTTTCCATAGAGGAGGTGGAGGTCGCACCCCCGAAGGCCCATGAAGTCCGTATAAAGGTGAAACATTTTTCCACTTGTACTGAATTTTAGGTTTAGAAAATTAAGAAAACAGGAAAACTGGAAAGAACCAAAATCCATCAAGGGGCAGTATTTGGGGTTTTTTGGTGAGGATGATTAGCCCTGAGCTAACATCAGCTGCCAATCCTCTTGTTGCTGAGGAAGAGTGACCCTGAGCTAACATCCATGCCCATCTTCCTCTATTTTATGTGGGACGCCTGCCACAGCATGGCTTGATGAATAGTGCATAGGTCCACACCCAGGATCGGAACCAGGGAACCCCAGCTGCTGAAGCGGGGTGTGCAAACTTAACCTGAACCTAACCCCTAGGCGACCGGACCAGCCCCAAGAGGCAGTTTTTATATGGTCATCCAGACAGTGGAATTACATTTATTGTCAAGGAAAGATATAAACAGCTAAATTTGTAAAAAGAAACCAAAGAGTATATAACATAAAAAAATTAATGTATGTGTTTGTACAGAAAAAAGTACAAAGGGATTTGTATCAAGATTTCAAAATCAATTGGCATTAGATGGTGGAACTTAAGTGACTCTTTTCTGATGCTAATCTGAATTATCTTTACTTCTATAAAAAGGATGCGCTGTTGTATATTTATAAGACTTAAATATTTCAGAAACAATCATTTCACAGATTATTCCAAATTGTTTAATGCAGGAAAGGCTCATGGAGGAGGGTTTTAGACTGAATAATCTTGGGGATAAACCGCAAGTTTTGTATCTGGGAAGAGAAGGGATTATCGGCAAAATCATGAAAACACTTTAGAAGCCCAATTTCAGGAAAGTGGATATAAGTCCATGTGAGGGTCACAGTCTTCACTGAATCCAGTCCTCCTCCCTTTCCCCGTAGATGGTGGCCGCAGGAATCTGTCGCTCAGATGACCACGTGGTTAGTGGAACCCTTGTCGCACCTCTTCCTGTGATCGCAGGCCATGAGGCAGCTGGCATTGTGGAGAGCATCGGAGAAGGTGTCACTACAGTAAGACCAGGTACAGATTTCACACTTGGGGGGGTGTGACTCGGTTCAGGCCCCGAAGATCATCCAGGCTGGATGAGGAAATTGAAGCCATGAGAGGTGAAGGCCCTGTGGACGGTCTCAGAGGAGCTGGGACTCGAACGGAGGCTGTCCCCATCACCTCCCCTCCCTGCCTGCCTCGCTCTGACACGTGTGTGCATGCTCTCCCACGCTCTCTCCTTGGCAGGCGTTTACTGAGTGCTTTCTAGATGTCAGGTGCCAGGTTGGATACTGGGCTGCGTGAGGACCAAAAGACACGCAGTGCCTGCCAGAGTGGAGTTCAGACTCAAACAACTGCCATTTGAGTGTTGCTGAGCACAGCCAGCCAGGGCCAAAGAGAACCACAAACGAGACCAGGGAAAGACATCAGTCCACATCCTGAACCTCTGGATCAGTGTGTGGAAACTGCTCTGTGCCGCCGGCAGCTCACAGAACGGGGCCATGAGGCTAAACCTGAATCATAGTGTGATCTCTGCTGAGCTGGAAGCGGAGTCCCTCCACCGGCTTCCTCTTCCAATATGGCCTCCCTTCTTGTTTGTTTGAGTTTTTAATATTATTTTGCTGGTAAAGACTCACCCTGAGCTAACATCTGTAGCCCATCTCCTCTTTATCTTTCCCTCCCCAAAGCCCCAGTAAGTAGCTGTATATTCTAGTTGTAAGTCCTTCCAGTTCCTCTGTGGGAGGCTACCGAAAGACGAGTGGTATGGTTCCTGCTCCGAACCCAAGCCGGGTGGGGAAGTGGAGCTCCCCAAACTTTAAGCACTAGGCCATC
>NW_025802961.1:248984-262380 GCF_021613505.1 Equus quagga
GCAGCCATAGATTTGCACGTAGGTTATGCCCGTCTCATGCCCTTGTGTGTCTGTGTCTTGCACTGACTAGTCTGAGCACGCCTCGGGGAACCATGCAGGATGGTACCAGCAGGTTCACCTGCAGAGGGAAGCCCATCCACCACTTCCTTGGCATCAGCACCTTCTCCCAGTACACCGTGGTGGACGAGATCTCAGTGGCCAAGATCGATGCGGCCTCACCGCTGGAGAAAGTCTGTCTCATTGGCTGTGGATTTTCTACTGGTTATGGGTCTGCAGTCAAGGTTGCCAAGGTAGGAATGACAACGGGTGATAAAAGCAGTTACGCTCAGACTGTCAGGAACCAAAAGGAAAGCAGATTCTCACAGGAATCAGAGATCATTCTTCGTACATTTACTAGTAGCTTTCCCCCTGCTCCCATAAGAACATTGACATACTCCATAGAATTGAGGGTATCAAAGATGAGTAGGAAAATGCCCTCGGAAGGAATGGAGAGCATATCATAGAACATTGGTCTGTTTATCACTAATGAAAAAGCTATTGATAATTAGTTACGAAACAGTAAAGGTGTCGTTTTCAATAACTATACTTGTTTATTTTTCTTTGGGATGTCTAAACTCTAGAGCTGGCCGCTCGTTCAGTCATTCATTCTACAGTGAGACAGCACCAACACGCACCAGGCATGGTAGGGTCTGCTGGGTTCTGAGGTAGCAAAAGTAAATGAAATGAAGGGGTTGCCTTTGGGGAGTATCTACTCCAGGGATCCTCCACGCCGAGGATTAGGATTAACAATAGACTCCAAAGCCTTACCTGCTACACCTCCAAATTGAGGGCCATCCACACACCCACTCTGTGGATCCCGATGAGGAAAGCGAGGAAGCTTCAGTGATCCGTTCATTCCACTGCTATGTCTCATCCTCTGCCATGAACACACACACACACACACACACACACACACACACACACACTGCTGAAGTGGTAGATTCTAAGGAGAGGTTCTCTAAAGGCTCCTTTCCGCAAACGGTTGGAAATCCAGCATCTTTTCATTTTATGAAACTGAGGCCCAGAGACATAAAGCTATTTGTCCAAAATCTCACAGCTGCTTCGTATGAGAGCTGCAATGAACCTCTCTCTCAAAACTCCTGCTGATTCATAAAGCATAACACATAATTACCAGCACTTTTAAGTCATGGCCACAAGCCTCATATTTTCCTGAGTAAGGCAAAGAGGGGAGCCGTACCCCAGGGAATGATTACGCGGTACGGGAGGAGCATTTTACCCTCACTGAAGGCTGACTCCAGCAGACGAGGGTTAGTAAACTGTCCCTAGCCACCTTAATCAATTGAGAGCACGTGTTTTCCAAATTTCTGTGCTTGCATGAAGGCCCTTGTGCAATGGCATCATCTGTTTCAGCAGGTGTTCTAATTGAGCAGCAGCCAAGGGCACTCATAATAATGGATTTCATCCGTTATTAACATAGACCAACTTTTCACTGCATTATCGTCCCTTAGTGTATGTTAAAAAGCAGGGAGAAAGACCCACTAAGATCACATTGGCCTCAAGCTGTATTATCTTAAAGTTACCTGTGAGTTTCCCCTGGCCTTAGGTTTTGTGTTAACCTCAGGATAATTCATCCATATTTCAGAGCTAATTTCTGCTCTCATTATACTGGTTATGACTACTGAAAGTTAATCAACCAAGGAGTTAACTACTGAGGGTTCAATTGGACTATTTTTTTCAGTCTCCTGGAATAACGTTTTCCACTTATTATCTCATTTCCCAAAAATTGTGTTTATGTATGTGTGATGTGCTGAAGCTGGCTGTCAACAGATTTGAGCCACTAGACTCTCTTTAAGAGGGAAGTCACCAGCATTTAGAGCTCAAAGATCATCCAGGCTCCCAGCTCCCAGCCTGGGCTTCCCATTGGAGTCATTTGGGGACTGGGTCCCACCTGCCCAGATTCTGATTTAATTGGTTATGGGCTGTGACCATTGAGATTTTTTTAAGTTCCCCGGGTCTAATGTCTAATGTCCAGCAAAGACTAGTTCAAACCCCTCAACTTAAACACTGAAACAACTGAAGCCAAAAGAGGTTTTGACAGCAGGTTGGACGTAGTCTGAGCAGCTCCTGAAAACGGACAAGGCATAGCACTTTCCACAGCTTAGGCGGTCTCCAACAATCATTACTTGATCCATTTTTGCATTTTCTGAAAACACAGGTCACCCAGGGCTCCACCTGTGCCGTGTTTGGCCTTGGAGGAGTGGGCCTGTCTGTTATCATGGGCTGTAAAGCAGCAGGAGCGGCCAGGATCATTGGGGTGGACGTCAACAAAGACAAATTTGAGAAAGCAAAGGAAGTGGGTGCCACTGAGTGCATCAACCCTCAGGACTTCGAGAAACCCATCCAGGAGGTGCTGACAGAAATGAGCAATGGAGGCGTGGATTTTTCATTCGAAGTCATTGGTCGGCTTGAGACCATGGTATGTACTGCAAAGTACCCTGAGATCTGCTTCTGCATTCTGGAGGATGCTCTCAGGCTGCAGAATAGAAATATTCTATATAAGGAACATTTTTAAAGCTACGAGTGGTGATTTGCCAGCTCCTGTTTGTTACCTGATTGCTTAATTTATTGTCATGAGAAATCTTTCATTCCATCAGTTAAGCTAAACAGTTATAACTAATATTTCCCCTTAGCAGAGGTAGGAGGTTTGTTTATTGAGCCGTTACAAATTTACCTTGTTAATCTTTAGTTAAAAAATTCAAGCTGAAATATATACAATATAAATTCTGTTCTCAAGTTGGCAAGTTTGATTTTTCCCCACTTTCTGAACAATAATTGTTTAACAATTTTTATGTTTTAATGAATTCTGATTTTTCCCACATATCATACTTTGGCCACTGGAAATAATGAGCAATTTCACGCTTTGAATCATTTTATGAACAGAAAATATGTGCTATCTTACCACAGCAGACCACGCAGTGGTTCAAAGTGAGCACCCAAACCCGGGTGTTGGACTGAATACTGTAAAAAGTCAGCTGGGTTTTGCAATGAAAAAGTTTGAGATAGCTATCTCCTAGCATTGTTTCCAAATTCCATGGATAATACATGGAACATTCTTAGCACAGTGCTACCTGTCAAGTGGTCAGCGCTTAACAAATGTCAGCGGGTGTTATCAACATGAAACACTGTTCCCAGTCTTGCAGTGCTTACAGCAGCTTTGGAATATACATGATATTACTTTCAAATAATTACAAATATCATCAATTGCAAGAGGGAACACATTTCCAGCTGTATTCGACTAATCAGAAGCCTCTAGAATCTACTGAAAAAAGTCCCCAGAGACCAGCAAGTCCCCCTTTTGCGGTTCTCCAGCAAATCCCAGCTGTGTCGGTGAGAAACAGGAAGAGTGAAGCTCTTTGCAGTCTTGAGCTGGGGCGATATGCCATGGGTGGCTGAGGTTCCAAGAGAACCCAACTTTTCCGAGGCTGTGTCTTTCCTCCTTATGCCCTTTTGCTGTGGTTTCCCTCCATTTTCTGACGTGGAATTGGGTTGTTACTTTATTTGAAGACGCCAATGTCCAACGCCACATGTCCTGAGGTGATCTTGTCTTCCACATCTCATACTTCAAAATCAAAGGACAGATCACTACATCTTGCTGGGGCATCCTAAACAATTTTCTTATGATGGACATGTGTAAAAACATGACTGGAGGAGGAGGGCTTTCTTTCAACATTCCAGAGTAAGAGGTATGGTTTAAAGTAAAACCAATGAACATTTTGGGGAGGTAAAAGCACATTTAAAACCTGTCCGTTTTAGGCCCACAACTATATGGAAAAGGTGCTCGACATGGCTCGTCGTTAGGGAAATGAAAATCAAAGTCACAAGACACCACCTCACATCTTTTAGAATGGCTGTTCTCAAAAAGGCAAGAGATAATAAATGCTGGGGAGGCGGTGGAGGAAAGGGAACTTTTGTGCACTCTTGACGGGAATGTAAATCAGTACAGTGATTATGAAAAGCAGCATAGAAGTTCCTCAAAAAATATAAAATGCAGCCACCAGATGATCCAGCCATCCCGCTTCTGGGTACATAAACAATGAACATAAAATCACTTTCTCAGAGCGATATCTGCACCGCACATTCATTGCCGCATTATTCACAAGGGCCAAGACGTGGAGACAATAAATGTGCACTGGCAGATGAATGGATAAGGAATCGTGGTGTAGATAGATAGATAGGTAGATAGATAAACAATTTATTCAGCCATAAAAAAGAAGAAAATCCTGCCATTTGCAACAACATGGGTGAATCTGGAGGACATATGTGAAGCGAAATAATCCCAATGCAGAAACACAAGCACTGTGCGACATCACTTATATGTGGAATCTAAAACAGAAACTCTTAGAACCATTGAGTAGAATGGTGGTTGCCAGGGGCTGGGGAGCAGGGGTAATGGGTGGATGTTGGTCAAAAGGAACAAACTTTCAGTTATAAGATGAGCAAGTTCTGGGGATCTAACGTAGAGCGTGGTGAGTACGGTTACTAATACTGTATTGTACACTTGAAATTTGCTAAGAGAAGAGATCTTGTGTTTTCACCACACACACAGGCACAAATGGTAACTATGTGAGGTGATGGTGTGTTAATTAACTTGACCGTGGTAATCATTTCACCCTGCATATGTATATGAAATTTTCACGTTGTACAACCTAAAACAATTGCATTGTACAACTGGAATATACACAATTGTTATTTCTCAACCATACCTCAATAAAGTTGGAAAAAAATAAAATACATAAATCAGAAAAAAATGTACATTTTAGCAATGGATGGTAGAAAGGGGATGCATTAAAAAAGGAGACCATCAAATGGACAAGAAACAAATTTTGATGATGTAATTGACCTTATATCTTGTTCACCATCAAAATACCTGCTTCAGGGGTCTGCCCGGTGGTGTAGTAGTTAAGTTCACGCTCCACTTCGGCAGCCCGGGGTTGTCGGGTTCGGATCCTGGGCGCGTACCTACACACACTTATCAAGCCATGCAGTGGCAGGCGTGCCACTCATAAAATAGGGAAAGATGGGCCTGGATGTTAGTTCAGGGCCAATCTTCCTCAGGAAAAGGAGAAGAGTGGCAACAGATGTTAGCTCAGGACTAATCTTTCACCCCCTACCCCCCAAAAGAACCTGCTTCAAAGTACTGAGTTCAAAATATCTGCTTAATAAATAAATGAAAAGTAAGTTAACCAACTGAAATTGCTTGACGGTCATGTGATGATAAACGTTAGCTTTATTTGAGCAATCAGATTTTATGTGTATGTTTGTAATGATTTTTGCCTCTTTATTACTTTATAAGAAAGAATTAAGGTCACACAAATTCATTCATCCACTGTCCTATTCAAGAAATATTCTCTGGGCGTTTTCTAAAACCACAGCTGGTGGCTTTAAGAAATCATGAAAAACCGAGGAACAAGAGATGCAATCTCTTCCCTCCACACACTCACGATCTAGCAAAATCAATATTGCGTGATACTGTGCATCATGAGTGGGGGTTACCAGAGAATCCAATTTGATGGTGCGATGGATTGATTTTATTCCAGGTGGCTGCCTTGTCATGCTGTCAAGAAGCATATGGTGTGAGCGTCATCGTAGGAGTACCTCCTGATTCCCAAAATCTCTCTATGAATCCCATGTTGCTACTGAGTGGACGTACCTGGAAAGGAGCTATTTTTGGTGGTATGTTGTTAAGCTAGAGGGCCAAATTCTTATTAACCTCAGGACTTCTTCCCTTTTACAAGTGACAAAGCCAGTTTTTAAAAAGTATCCTGGTTAAAAGCAAATTTAAATTCCTTTGTATCTATAGGCTCCAAATCAACTAGATGTAGAACTAATGCACGCAGAAGGTCCCGACATAGACTTTTCTGGTGTCCCCATGAACTAAGTAGGCGCTTTGAGCACCTCTTTCTATACTCGAGACTGCGCAGGGCACCGGAATACCTAGTAGACCCAGGAACCCATAGCAATAATTCATGTCTGCATCCATCGCCCACATTTAGACAATTGCTAAATTTGCTCCTTCACTGTGGGAGTGCCCGTCTGTACCATAATTTCTCTCTGAGAGAACTGACAACCAGGCCCCGATCTAAACAAAGGCCAGACCACTTCGAAAGGATATTGACACACACTCTCCTATGACGTTCAGGAGAGTGGTTTGTGGAATGCCGCACTTTTCATAAACTTTCATTTACATTCTTTTTGGAAAGTCTCCTCTCCAATTCTCCTCTTACCCCTGGCTGAAGCCAACAACTATGTCACTTTATTTTCAGGTTTTAAGAGTAAAGATTCTGTCCCCAAACTTGTGGCCGATTTTATGGCTAAAAAGTTTGCACTGGATCCTTTAATCACCCATGTTTTACCTTTTGAAAAAATAAATGAAGGATTTGACCTGCTTCGCTCTGGAAAGAGGTAGGTTTTAAGTTGCTTTTTATGGTGGGTTTTGACCAAGAGAGAAAAAAAGATGGAAGGATGAGAAAAACAGAGTGCCTTGGTTTTCCATTACCAGTTCAATCTTTGCATGTAGAACATTTAGGACTATATGGTGAGAAGCCAAGAACAGTTGCTTTGCATTTCCTGTTCTGCTGAAGCCAAATTATGTTGGTTACAGCAAATCTAAACGATCAGAGCCACTCAGCCTTTTTCACAAGAAAACACTCACCCTGGGCAAGGAAAAAGAATCAGAGACTCATGGTCATAATTATAACCAGGAGTGATGGCAGCCTCTGCCTGGCCACCAGAAAGGTTGACCATTAATGGCTATAAATTTAAATTCTATTCAGGACATCCCAAAAATTCACTATGGGAGTAAGTGGAGCTACAATGGGATTGCTTTTTATACAGATACCACAATTTTTTCAGAAAAAAATCACAGTCTGTTGTTAATTCTTCTTTCCATTTACAAAGAATTTTTCGCAAATAAAAATTAGTATATGGGGGGCTGGCCCGGTGGTGTAGTGGTTAAGTCTGCACGCTCTGCTTCAGCGGTCTGGGGTTCGCATCTTTGGATCCTGGGCACGAACCTACACACTGCTCATCATCCATGCTGTGGCAGCATCCCACATAGGAAAGAGAGGAAGATTGGCACAGATGCAAGCTCAGGGAGAATCCTCCTCACCAAAAAAACACAAAAAAATTACTCTAGAGAGGAAGGGTACAAAATGCTATTTTTAAATGTTGAAGTCTTTTCTTCAAAGCTTCGGAAATTAAGCTGATTCCAATTCCTACCTGTGACATTTAACTTTTACAGCCACTTAAAAGGAAGGATTGCGTCACCTGTGTTAACATACAAGGCAGAACTAGCAAAAGGCAGTTCCATCTAACTCCACCTTCTCATTTCAGAGTCCCTGCTTTTCCTCTGCCTCACACTTCTTCTCGTGAGGTTTTCAACGTTAAACAGCATTTCTTAAGCAGCCACACACATAACACATTACACTAGACGCTTAGTGTGATGAATATGATTGAGGAAGGAAAGAAACTAGGATCCAAAGAGCACCGGATTCCATCCTTTCTGGAAAGCAATTTGGTAATTTGTATTAGAAACCTTAAAAAAACTTAGATCCTTTGTCCCAGGGTTCCATTTATGGGACTCTTTTCTACTGAAGTAGTCAGAAATGCAAACACGCATCAATTTAAGTATGTTCCTCTATCATCTATAATATCAAAAGTTGGAAACATCCTGAAAGCGTAACATGAAGGAGATGCTTAAATAAGTTCCAGCCTTGTGCTAGAAATCAATGAAGTCATCAAAAAGAAACGCTTTCATAAAAGTGACAAAGTCTCATGATGTAAGTTTAGGTTGTAGAATCGAGAAAATAAACATATGTAGAGTATGATACCAAGTTTTCAACAATAGCACTAAAAATTTACATGTGTCTAGAAAAATGTTGACCAAAATTCAAGAAAATATTAACACTGATTATCTCCAGGTTGTGGGATTACAGGTTACTGCTACTTTCTTCTTTACACTGTCCTGGAGTTTCAAAGTTATGTACATTATTTCTCTTGTCATATGTCTGTATATACAGACATATAATTTCTTAAAGACACAAAGACCTTCGTTTTATAAAAGTATTTTTCTCTCAGAAGATGGTTTTTGGAAAGGACATTGGTTCTAGTGTAAATGTTACATGTCTGATCTGCCCAAGAATGAAGCCTCTCTGAATACAAATCAACTTTATCATCTGCTTCTAAGAATCTGAAACATTTCTTCGTCAAAGCTCTATTAAACCTTCAACATAGTTTAACTTTGTTACGTTATCGGTTCCTTCAAGCAAATGACCTCTCATCTTGTAGTTTGTACAACTTTGTATTTGGTTTAAACCCCAGCATCCCACACTAGACGTGTGACCTACAGCAAGTTAAAAAGCTCTCTAGGTCTCAGTATTTGTAATCTTAAAGGTGGAAATCATATTAGAACCTGCCTCATAGTATTGTTGTTTGAGGTTTAAAAGACGTAACGCATGTAACCAGCTGCAGAGTGTGTGAAAGACAGCAAGAACTGCTTCCATACCATCACCCATTGTAGTTTTGTATTCAATATTATGTCAGGAGTGTAGGTGCTCAGTAATGATTTTTTGAGGATGCTGCTATATAAAGAAGCCTAAATGGCCGTCAAATTCACGATGTTTTTCTTGAGCTTAGGGTTGGGGAAAACACAAGCAAGAGCCAGGACAAGATGAACTGCCCTTTTACTTGACTCAACTTGGGTACAAAGGCATGGGAAAGGAGTGGAGGGAACTTTATTTCCTGTTTCAGTATCCGTACCATCCTGACGTTTTGAGACCATACAAATGTCTGCACTTGTAGCCGTCTTCTGGCTCCTCTATCCTCTGGATCATCAGCCAAACAACATCAATAATTCTGTTCCTCAAAGATGCTATTAATAGTTACCGCTGGGAGCTTTCTAAAAGAAACAAAAATTGATGTGAAGTCACTTTTCAAGCAAACGTTTAAAATCCAAGTGAGAGCTAGAGGAACCATCAGCTGGGTAACTGAGCCCACTAAACTTTCCTTCTTAATCATTCTCCTCACGTTGAATCCTGTCACCTTTCCCGTTGAGGGAAGGCACTTCTTTTGACTTCTTGCACGATTTGTGTCTTGGGCACCCTTAGTATTGAAGCCCGGGGTGGGGGTCCTCATGATACTTGCCCCTCAGCATACACGTGATGGGCTATTGTGCTCTAAGCCTTCTCCTTCCACATGCATTTCCACTGTCTGTATTTGCCTTTTGATGAAGGTACCAAAGCCGTACAGTAAAATACAGACTGTGAAAAGATACACTCAGATTAATAAGTGGAGCAGGTCTAGAACTTCTAAAGGCAGGGAATTTCTTAGGAAAATGTCATACATTTTTATAAGGTGGAGGGAAATGTCTTTATCGCTTTTATACTGTTGGCAGTGGATATATGATCGTTCTTTTAAATAAAAGCAGTTTCATGCGACGTCGTATTAAATTTGAAAAGGGCCGTATTAAAAACTCCGTAATTTTTATTCATGGAAGTGCTTTATTGGTTAAACAATCTTAATTATTACAATTAACTGCAAATGAGTCTTAAGGTAATTAAAAAGCAATGTGATGGCCTTAAATGTAGGGATAGGAATGAAGCAGCTATGGACACAGCCTGTAAAATGGGTAACCAAGAAATGGCACAAATGTCCAAAGCAATATACTTTCCAAATAGAGGCATGTGCATTTACAGATGTACACTTTTTCAAAAATTATCTTCAATCTAGAACTTTTCTATGAGCTACCGTGTCTTAAATCAAGTCGATAACTCTGGAATTGGTTTAATTCTTGGATGTGTGAGAGCCTATGGTACCCATTTATTAGTGCTCTCTCATTCTCAGGGGAAGATTTGCATTTTGAGCTTTGTCTCTAAATACGTAACGAAAGCTTGCTGCTTTAAGGAGTTTTAGCTCTCTCTAAAAGGGTTCCTTCTATGTCTACGATTTGTTGGATGCTGTGGGAAGGAGTGCAGACTTAGAGCAAGTGAGCTACCACTTCCTTGTGACCTACAGTAAGTTACTCAACCTCTCTGAGCCGACGCCATCCTTTGTTTTAAAGATTGCTCTACCAACCCATTACAGGTTCACGGAGATTAGATGAGATGATGCTACTGAAAGGGCACTGTCAACTGTGAAGTGCCCTGTAAATGCAGGGAATAGTTTGATTGTTTTTTCAAAAGTGCTGAAGGAGATATTTAGGATCAAGGCAGCTTTCAGAATGCCCCTGAGATAACATCATGGGACTCTCTGGGTCCCACGTTGCTGGGTGCTCCAATGTTTTTATATTGGCGCCGATGGTGTGAGATCCAGAGAAAAAAGAGATGGTCCTAAATGCCCACATCACATTAGCGGGCATATAATCCTGCAGGTTGTGCAGAGGCCTGCATCCAGTTCCAACCCTCCTTCCTCTCAGGTTGTGGGGAGTAGGCAGACAGCAGGTTGGAGGTGGGCTTGTCGGTGCCCTCACAGAGGGTCATGGTCCTCCAGGGCTGTGTGGGGAGGTGGGGTGGATGCCTCTGACCCAGCGCTGGCGCTCTGTTTACATTGACACTGACGGAGAAGGAGGCAGGTTGAAATCAAAGAAGAAAAACGGAATCACAGAGTGGCTGGTATTTTGTTAGCCCTGTAATGGTGTACATGGCCAGAGCGTCCTGCTGGCCTGCAGCAATGAAAATTTTGACTCTAGAACAAGAATTTCCATATTTGCTGGTCTCCTTAAAACAATGTAGCTGTGAATGTTTGCAGCTTGCACTCACTTTTAGCCAGCTCTGAGAAGCTTAGTCGAAACAAGGAACATTTTCAAAGTTTGAAGGGAATTTCACGTTGATGGTTTAAGTGATAGCTCTGATACAACAGCTTAGCCCCTCCGGAAATAGGACATGAACAACAAGAAGTGATGTAAGTGAACTCTGAATTCACCCTTTGCTGCTTTACAGATCACACAGGCAGCCCTCGGATTAGGAAGAAAGCCATTTTGACAGAATCATTAGGAAATGACTCAGAAGTTGAAGCAGAGTGAGAGCAAACCTGTATTTGACAGTTTCATTCTTAGAAACTGACTACCTAATTCTCTTAGCAAATGATCGTTGTACAAATAACTGCTGTTAAGTATTGTCTGAAAATGTTAAAGCAACAATTTTACTGAAGTACATTAAACTGTATTTGTCAAATACCTAGCAATATTCAGGAAATGGGCCACTGCATAAGAAGAGCAGTCAGAATCAGTGGGGCCAGAATAAAAGCGGAATGGGAGCACTATACTGGGGACCACACACTCTTTCGATGCGAATGATGGTCAGGAATGTGGACTTGGAGTTAGGTTTTGTGTTTGGGGAAGACAGTGATCCAGTTTCATTCTTTTGCAAGTACCTGTCCAGTTTTCCCAACACCATTTATTGAAGGGACTGTTCCTCCCCCATTGCATATTCTTGGCTTCTTTGTCATAAATTAATTGACTGTATATGCATGGGTTTATTTCTGGGCTCTCTATTCTGTTCCATTGTTGTCAGTGTCTGTTTTTATGTTAATGCCATCCTGTTTTAGTTACTGTAGCTTTCTAATATAGCTTGAAATCACGGAGTGTGAGGCTTCCAACTTCGTTCTTCTTTCTCAGGATTTCTTTGGCTATTTGGGGTCTTTTGTGACTCCATACAAATTTTAGAATTGGTTGTTCTATTTCTGTGACAAATTTCACTGGAACTTTGATAAAAATTGCATTGCATCTCTAGATTGCTTTGGGTAGTATGGACATTTTAACAATATTAATTCTTCCAGTCTATGAGCGTGGAATATCATACCATTTATTTGTGACTTCAATTTCTTTCATTGATGACTTATACTTTTCAGTGTATAGGTCTTTCACTTATTTGGTTAAATTTATTCCTAGGTATTATATTTTTTCTGAAGCAATTGTAAATGGAGTTGTTTTCTTAATTTCTCTTTCTGATAATTCATTATTACTGTCTAGAAATGCAACAGATTTCTGTACATTGATTTTGTATCCTGCAGCTTTACTGAATTCATTTATTAGTTCTAACAGTTTTTTGGTGGAGTCTTCTGGGTTTTCTATATATACTATCCTGTCATCTGCAAATAGTAACAGTTTTACTTCTTTCTTTCCAATTTGGATGCCTTTTATTTCTTTTTCTTGCATAATTGCTCTGGCTAGGACTTCCAACACTACGTCAAATGAAAGTGGTAAGAGTGGGCCTCCTTGTCTTATTCCTGATCTTAGCAGGAAAGCTTTCAGGTTTTTACCATTGAGTGTGATGTTAGCTGTGAGCTTGTCATATATGGCCTTTATTATGTTGAGGTACATTCCCTCTATACCCATTTTCTTCAGAGTTTTCATCATAAACAGATGTTGAATTTTGTCAAATGTTTTTTCTGCATTTATTGAGATGATCGTGTGATTTTTTTATTCTTTGTGTTGTTAAGGTGGTGTATCACACTGATTGATTTGCAGATGTTGAACCATCCTTGCATCCAGGAATAAATTCCACTTGGTCTGGTTGTATGATCCTTGTAACGTATTGTTGAACTCGGTTTGCTAACATTTTGTTGAAGATTTTTGCATCTATGTTCATGAGGAATATTGGCCTGCAATTTTCTTTTCTTGTAGTGTCCTTGTCTGGTTTTGGTATCAGGGAAATGCTGGCCTCAGAACATGAGTTTGGAAGTGTTCCCTCCTCTTCCATTTGTCGACGAAAATAATCCAAAACCAATCTATAAATGAAAATTTGGGAGAGTTTATTCTGAGCTAAAATGTGAGGACCATGGTCCAGGGCCTTTCTTCCTGAAGGAAGAAAGGGCACCAAAGAAGTGGGGTGTACAGAGTGGTTATATACCTCCAAAGAGGATGTTTCACATATGATTGAAATGTCCCTTTTACAATAGTCGCGAGACTGCTCTGTCAGCACAGCGATTGATGGACACAGCAGGTAGGTCTGATGTCTTGGTGGACACAGCAGGGTGGCAGGTCTGTTGTCTTGAGCTGGGTGGTCAAAGGTGAGCACAGCAATTAGTTCCTAGCCTAAGGAAAGATGCTTATCCCTAAGGAAATGCCAATGTGGGGGAAAGTTGCACCTTTATCTTAAGGCCATTTGTTCTTGCCATAGTAAATGTTTCAAGCAGATATACAATGCATGATCGATGGCCATGTCAGGCCCTTTGGGAAAAAACAAAGTCAGGCCGAATTAGGTTTACACCAAATGGCTTCCTCATATACTCCAATATCTCCTATTGATTGCCATTTCAATTTGTCACATTTTTTGGAAAAGTTGGAGAAGGATAGGTATCAGTTCTTCTTTGAGTGTTTTGTAGAATTCATCAGAGAAAC
>NW_025802962.1:0-5104 GCF_021613505.1 Equus quagga
AAGGATGATTCTCCCCATTTTATGGTTGAAGAAATGGAGGTTCAGTCATGTTGAGTGACATGCCCAGGGTCACATGGCTGGGGAAGGAAAACAGGGGATCTGACCCCAAACATGACTCACGGATGAGGCCACAACCACGGTACCCGAGCTCTGCACTGCGGCGTCTTTCGGGGAGTAGCGGGTGGGGTTGGGGAGGGGTAGAGACGTTGACAAGTGACTTCCTTGAAGGACTGACATTTGCTTCCCATTAAGAAAAAGGTCTCTTCCACGTTGGATGGGACTGAAAGCAGTTGTTTCCTTTCTTATCCCCCAATCGGTGAAATTGCTCCAATCCTGTTACTTTGAACTTGTAAACTAGCATCAATCAGGACCACTCCAGAGCCTCACCAGGGTCCAAGATCTCAGACCCTGGACACCTACCTGGCCCATATGCTGACTTGAGGGCCCCAGAACCTGCATCTTGACCCCCCGCTGCATTTTTAAGTGCCTTTTGATTGTGGCAAAGTATGCATAACCTACACTTGGCCATTTGCAGCATTTTTCCGTGGACGATTCAGTGGCATCAAATGCATTCACAATACTGTGCAACCATCACCGTGTTCATTTCCAAGACTTCTTTTCATCATCTCAAACAGAAACTCTGTCCCCATTAAACACTGCCTCCCCATGACCCTCAGCTCCAGCCCCTGTGAACTTCTATTCTTCCTTCCGTCTCGATGAATTTGCCTGTGCTCGGCACGTCATGTAAGGGGAACCGTATCATAGGTGTCTTTCTGGGTTGCGTTTATTTCACTGAGCGTAAGGTTGGCAAGGTTCATCCATGTTGTACCGTGTGTCAGAAGTTCATTTCTTTTTAGGGCTGAATCTTCTTCCTGGGAACTATTGCACAGAAACACCCAAATTACTTCTACCAATTTCCCCTGGCCCTCAAAATTAACACAGAGAACCTTTCAACACATTTCTTCTCCAGACTGGGAGGGCTCTGAGGAAAGGCCATTGTTACTGGAATAAGCAAGGGCAGGCTGGGAGTAGGGTCTCAGGGAAAGATGCCCTCAGGAGGTACCAGGGAATCCCCAAATGGATGGGAGGGTCTCAGCAGTAACTGAATTCAGGATGTGGTGGAGTCTCAGACTGGGTGCTAGTTCTCTGGCCGTGGGGTGAGGGGCTGGTGCTGCATGACAGGGAGAGAGGACGGCTCACCGTGTTCCTGGGACACCAGCCCCACGGGAGAGAGGGAAGGCTAGTGTGCCTTCCCGATGGACTGGTGGTGGGAAAAACTCAGCCTGGAGGAGACAGCCGTGTGCCCGGGGTAACCAGAAGGAATTACGTCTCCTTCAGCCAAAGCAGACAGCCCCTCGTCCTGGGCTCGCTTTATCCAAATGGGAGCAAGAAGGAGGAAACAATTGAAGACGCTTCCAGATGTGAGATGTGTGGTGGCAGAGACTGTGCCCGGGAGATTCTGAAAGGCCTCACTGAAGTGACCTAGGCTGTGACCAGAAGGACAAGACTGAGCCACGCCTGCGTAGGTCCGGGAACAGGGAGTCGGGGGAAAGGCGCTGTTGGTGCAGAGACTCTGGGGCAGAAGTGAGCGTGAGCAGAGGAGGTCAGAAAGCTGCCCAGGCGGCTGGAGGGAGCCTGAGAAGCAACAGGAGCTGCGGCAGGGGCGGTGGTTAATAGGGCCAGATCAGGGAAGCCGGGAGTCTGCGTTCATTTGGGTTTCTCTCTCACAACACCGCTCCCAAAAGTTGCACCTCTGAAGTACGAATATTGAACTTCTCCCGGTTTCCGTGGTCTAGGCATTGGGCACGGCTTAGCTGGGAGCCTCTGCCTCCAGGTCTCCGTGAAGCAGGACCTTCAGTCTCAACTGAGGCTAGACTAGGGGAGGATTTGCTCCCAAGTCACTCACACGGGTGGTGTCAGGAGTCATTGGGACTGAGAGTCTGAGTTTCCATGTGACTGTTGGCTGGGCGCTCCCTCAGATCTCGCCTCCCTTGGCCTCTACATAGGGCAACTGAAATCATCGCCACTTGCTATCTCATTTCCAGAAATGTGACAGAGAGAGAGCGCAAGAGATGGAAACAGAGGGGGAGATAAAGGGAGGGAACTCAGGAAAACAAGCAAGAGGGAAGTGACAGAGTTTTTGTAATTAAAACTTGGATGTGACATTCCATCAGCTGGGCTGTATTCTATTGCTCAGAAACCAGTTACTCAGGATGTAGTGGTTCCACAAGGATGTGCACAGCAGGAGGGAGGGAGCGCTGGGAGCCTTGGTGGAGGAGGCTGCCCACCACATAGGCCGACAATGAGGCGCTTGGGTCTGGTTCTAAGGCCAACAGGAGACTGGGAAAGGTTGAATGCTAGTGAATGACAATATCTGAATTTCCTCCAACTTCCAACCCTTGAAGGTGCAGACCTGACAATGAGCCCACAAGGGGCAGTGACTTTTCCCAAATCACACGGCTGGAATCCAGGCCTGTTGGGAGAGGTATTCCCGACTGCATCCACCCCTTCTTGTAATTCTTCCACCTCTAAGTTCGGGGACCAGACCCAGGTGGCACCACCTCCCAGATATGGGAGGCGTTATCACATGTCCACCCGAAGACGTCCCTAGGAATGTGTTTCTAGCGCCATCCCATCGTGCAGGTTGGGAGACTGGGGAGGCCCTGAGAGGCACAGTGGCTTTTCCAGGACACAGAACTGCTAGGAAAAAGGTGATCCGAACTGGGCGCTCTCTCTTCAAAGCTGGGGCGCTGGTTCCGATCCCAAGGAGCTGTGGGGAGGGCTGTGATGGAACTTTCTGTACAGCTCGGGAGATGACACAGGCAAGGAGGGTGAGCGGTCAACAGCCCCGAGGGGGCTTTGGGTGGGTCTGATGGAGGGAAGGGCCCCCCATCCTGGAACCTTGGAGACATGACCTCACTTCCTTGGCGACCGACCCCAACAGAGCTTAGAACTCTGGTCACCAGGCAGCCATTTTGTACACATAGCCCATTTGACCAGAGACACTCGACACAGGAGGATGTGTTCATGTATCCCCTCTTTGCGAGGCTCTGGCGCACAGAAAGCCAACAATGACAATCTTTTCCGTCGCTGTCGACATTGGCTGAGACCGCACCTCCAAGACCTCGGGCCGTTCAGAAGAAGGAACCCTCAGGTAACACAAGGCAGCCCAGGGCGGGCCACTCCGGGTCAGGCCACAAGTGTGATCCCACCCTCCCATGCGGGCAGCCCCACACCCCTTGACCCTTATTGTGTGTGTGTGTTGGCGGGCATGGAGTGACAGAAGGCAGGGATGAGCGTGGGGCTACCCTGGACGGGAGCAGACGGTTAGGGCTTGGAAGCCTGGCGGTATGCCGTGTTCATATCCCAGGTGGTGGCTGGCAGGATGGAAGGTGAGTGCTGGGAGTCAAGCTGCCCTACCCGTAGGTGAATCCCAAGCCCATGAGGTGTCATCTCATTCGCTCCCTGTCTGGAGGTCTATGCGGATGCGCCTCTGTCCGTGCTCGGTGTGCGGGAGAGTTTTCCCCCTGTGGGCAAGTGCAGGCAGGCCCCTGCTACCTGCCGCCGCGGCCACCGGACGCTGTCTTTGCAGAGCTCCACCCAGGAGATGGTCCAGGAGCTGGCGCATGGGTCCTACGGCTCCATCTCCCTGGACAGGGGGCAAGTGCAGCAGACCACCGACCTTGCCCGGGGCTGGACTGAGGGGAGAGTGAGTGACTCCCGGGGCCCTGAGATCACCGGGGTGTGTCCACAATCCAGAGTCAAATCTGGAGCCCTCCCCTGGACCCGCCCAGGGCTTTCCCACTGGAGTGTCCCAAGGGCCCAGTCCCAAAGGAATCTGGACTTCCACGCCTCCTCACCAGCTACCTAGGAGGGTGGGAAGTCGCTCTTTCCTAACCCTAGGCGGAGTAGGCAAAACACTGATGTTTGCGCTTCACACTCGGCCAGGGGCATCTTTGAAATTTGCCATTTTCTGAATCTGAAACCTCTGTAACGAGGGTCTCAAACCTCCCTTTCGTGTCAAAGAAAGAAAAACCAGCGTCCTTTCTTGTAGTCAGCCAGATCCTCACAGCGTCTCTGTCTCCCGACTGGGGAGGGCTGAGGTTCCCACCAGACATTTCCCATCATGTCAGGAGCACATGAAGCCTCAGGTGGGGGAGCGGGGGAGTCCTGCAGCCCTGGCTTAGGGCGGTTCTCAGTTCCGACCCACAGGACCCTGAGCAGCCACTTGGCAGCCCGAAGCTTCCATCCTCTCATCTCTAGAATGGGGATGTTTGTGTTGGATTCGCTGGTCAGTGCTCTTAATGCACGCTTTGGTGCGGGGCGGTCTGTCCTTGCCAAGCCAGCCAAGTGTCCTGAGGAACTCATCGTATAATCCTTCCCCCGCCCAAACTCAAGTTGTACTTTTCAAGCCTGGAAACCGGTTGGCTGTGGGCAATCCTGTCCCTCCTCTGCACACATCCCTGAGGGGCTCACAGTTCCTGGGACACCTCCAGACCTTGACTTCCTGGAGGTTCACGCTGGTGCTGGTGACTCTGTGTCCTTCCTCATCTCACCCAGCGCGGAGAGTCACTCGGGCAGCGGAATGAGGCCTGCAGGATGCGGGCCCTCCAGGCAGGCCTGCTGGAGAGGCTGCCACCGTCCATAGGACCAGCCTTGGCGCCTCGAAACGTGGCCAACGTCACCACCATCATGTTCGACTGCGCGGCTGTCCTCACCTCCCACGGGGTCCTGGACCACCTACTTGCTACGTGAGTGCCCAGCCCCTCCTCAGCACAGTGGTGACTCTGCCCACTGCCAGCTGTGAGTCTTGGAAACGGCCCTCCCTCTCTCTGAGCTTCGATTGCTCCTCTGCAAAGTGGAGTGGGAGAGGATAAACTTCATCGGGTTCTGGTGGGCACGAATGGGATGAGCCACGGCAGGTGCTTCCCTGGGGCCTGGCTCTACAGAAGGGGCTGAGAGACGTGCCGTGGTTGTTCCCGGTTATTCTTTCCCTGTCCCCGATGAAGAGCAGTCTGCTCCCCCATCGCTGGGATGGGGCCTTTCTGAGTTTGCAAAGGCACACGGAAAGCACTCTGGCAGGGAGTGTGGGATTCCATCCAGC
>NW_025802963.1:0-33093 GCF_021613505.1 Equus quagga
TGGACGTTTACAGAAAAGGCATGCCAAGCCTGCTGCTTACCAGCAATGAACAGCTGGAAAATAACTGTTCTGAAGCACCATTCAAAAAGTATCGTACACCAGAAAAAGTGAAATACCCAGGGATCAATCTAACAAAACAAGCGCAGGATCTTTCGGACGGAAACTTGGAGCCACTGATGAACGAAATCCAAGGAGACCCAGATAAACGGAGACAGGCACAATGCTCATGATTGGAAGACTCAATGTTGTCAAGATGTGAAGTCTCCTCAAATCGATCTATAGATTCAAAGAAATCACAATCACAATCCCGGCAGGATTTTTTTCTGGAAATAGATATACTGATTATAAAACTTACATGAAAACTCAAAGCCAAACATTTTTTGAAAAAGAAAAATGTAGTCGAAGACTTCACATTACCCTTTCAAGGCATACTATAAAACAACAGTAATCACGACAGGGAGGTATTGGTCAAAGGTTAGACACATAAATCAATGGAACGGAAAAGAGAGTCCAGAAACGGACCCACATCAACTCAGTCAATCGACTTTTTTAAAAACATGCAAGGACGTCAAAGCATGAAGGACTGGCTTTCTTTTTGTTATTTTTAATTATTTTATTGAGGTCATATTGGCTTATAACGCTGTATAAATTTCAGATGTACATCATTATGTGTCAGTTTCTGTATAGACTGCGTCATGTTCACCACCCATAGTCTAGTTTTTACCCATCACCATACTTCTGTGCCCCTTTACCCCTTTCACTCTCCTTCCAGCCCCCTCACCTCTGTTAACCACTGATCGTTTTCCTTATCCCTGTGTTTATCTTCCACACATGAGGGAAATCATGTGGTGTTTGTCTTTATCTGTCTGCCTTATGTCACTTAACATGGTACCCACAAGGTCCATCCATGTTGTTGCAAATGGCACGACTTTGTCTTTTTTATGGCTGACCAGTATTCCATTGTGTATACGTAAAACATCTTCATTATCTATTCATCCATTGATGGACACATGGGTTCTTCCACGTCTTGGCTATTGTGAATAACACTGCAATGAGCATAAGGATGCATAAGTATCTTTGAATTGTTGATATAACATTCTTTTATAAATACCCAGTAGTGGGATAGCTGGATCATTTGCTATTTCTATTTTTAATTTTTTGAGAAATCCCATACTGTTTTCCATAGTGACTGGACCAGTTTGCATTCCCACCAGCACTGTCTGAGGGTTCCCTTCTCTCCACACCCTCTCTAACACTTCTTATTTTTCGTCTTGGTGATTAAAGCCATTCTGACAGGTATAAGGTGATATGTCATTGTCGTTTTGATTTGCATTTCCCTAATGATTCATGATGTTGAACATCTTTTCATGTGCCTGTTGGCCATCTATGTATCTTCTTTGGAAAAATGTCTGTTCAGATCCTCTGTCCATTTTTTGATTGGGTTGTTTGTTTTTTTCTTGTTGAGTTGTATGAGTTCTTTATATACTTTGGAGATTAATCCCTTGTCACATAAATGATTTGCAAATATTTTCCCAGTTGTTTGGCTGTCTTTTCATTTTGTTGATGGTTTCCTTTGCCTTGCAGAAGCTTTTTAGTCTGATGTAGTCCCATTTGTTTATTTTTTCCCTTTTCCCTTGCCTGAGTAGACATGGTATTTGAAAAGGTACTGCTAAGACTGATGGGAAAGAGCGTACTGCCTATGTTTTCTTCTAGGAGTCCTACGGTTTCAGGTCTTATCTTCAAGTCTTTAATCGATTTTGAGTTAATGTTTGTGTATGGTGTAAGATAATGGTCTACTTTCATTCTTTTGCATCTGTCTGTCCAGTTTTGCCAACACCATTTATTGAAGAGACTTTCCTTTCTCCGTTGTATGTTCTTGCCTCCTTTGTCTAAGATTAGCTGTCCATAGATGTGTGGTTTTATTTCTGGGCTCTCAATTCTGTTCCATTGATCTGGCTGTCTGTTTTTGTGCCAGTACCATGGTGTTTTGATTACACAGCTTTGTAATACGTTTGAAGCCAGGAATTGTGACACCTCCAGCTTTGTTCTTTTTTCTCAGGATTGCTTTCAGTATTTGGGGTCTTTTGTTGTTCCATACAAATTTTAGGATTCTTGTTCTATTTCCCTGAAGAATGCGATTGGGATTCTCATTGAGATTGATTGAATCTGTAGGTTGCTTTAGGTAATATGGATATTTTAACTGTTTACTCTTCCAACCCATGAGCAAGGAATATCTTTCCATTTCTTCAAGTCTTCTTCAAATTCTTTCGGTAATGTCTTGTAGTTTCCCATGTATAGGTCTTTCACCTCCTTGGTTAAATTTATTCCTAGGTATTTTATTCTTTTTGTTGCAGTTGTAAATGGGATGATATTCTTGACTTCTCTTTCTCCTGGTTTGTTATTAGTCTATAGAAATAAAACTGACTTTTTAAAGTTGATTCTGTACCCTGAAACTTTCCTATAGTTGTTAATTATTTCTAATAGTTTTCTGGCAGATTCTTTAGGGTTTTCTACATATAGAATCATGTCATCTGCAGATACAGTTTCACTTCTTCCTTTCCAGTTCGGATCCCTTTTATTTCTTTTTCCTGCCTAATTTCTGTGGCCAAAACCTCAAGCACTATGTTGAATAAGAATGGCAAGAGTGGGCAAACCTGGTCTTCTTCCTGTTCACAGAGGGATGGCATTCAGTTTTTCCCTGCTGTCTGTGATGTCGGCTGTGGGTTTGTCATATACGGCCTTTATTATGTTGAGGTAATTTCCTTCTATCCCCATTTTGTTAAGAGTTTTTATCATAAATAGCAGTTGGATCTTGTCGAATGCTTTCTCTGCATCTATTGAGTTGATCATGTGATTTTTATTCCTCAATTTGTTGATGTGGTGTGTCACGTTGATTGATTTGCGGATGTTGAACCATCCCTGTGTCCCTGATATGAATCCCACTTGATGGTGATGTATGATCCTTTTGATATATTGCTGAATTAGAGTTGCCAAAGTTTTGTTGAGAATTTTTGCATCGATGTTCATCAGTGATATTGGCCTGTAGTTCTCCTTTTTTGTGCTGTCCTTGTCGGGCTTTGGTTTCAGCGTGATGTTGACCTCGTAGAATGTGTTAGGAAGTGTTCCATCCTCCCTAATTTTTTGGAATAGCTTGAAAAGTGTAGGTATTAAATCCTCTGAAAGTTTGGTAAAATTCCCCAGGAAAGCCATCTGGTCCTGGGGTTTTATTCTTTGAGATGCTTTTGATTGCTGTTTCAGTCTCTTTCCTTGTGATTGGTCTGTTCAGACTGTCTGCTTCTTCTTGACTGAGCTTTGGGAGGTTGTAGGAGTCTAACAGTTTATCCATTCATTTCCTCTAGGTTACCCATTTTGTTGGCATATAGTTTTTCATAGTATTCTCTTATAATCCGTTGTGTTTTTGTGGAGTCTGTTGTTATATCTCCTCTTTCTATTTGATTTTGTTTATTTGAACCTTCTCTCTTTTTTCCTTTGTAAGTTTGGCTAGGGGTTTGTCAATTTTATTTATCTTCTCAAAGAACCAGCTCTTTGTTTCATTGATCCTTTCTACTGCCTTTTTTGTTTCAATAACATTTATTTCTGTTCTGATTTTTATTATTTCTCTCATTCTGCTGACTTTGGGCTTTGTTTGTTCTTCTTTTTCTAATTCAGTTAGGTGTAATTTAAGATTGCTTATTTGGAATTTTTCTTGTATTTTAAGGTTTGCCTATATTGCGATGAATTTCCCTCTTAAAACAACTTTTGCTGTATCCCATATGAGCTGGTATGGCATGTTATCATTTTCATTTGTCTCCAGATATTTTTTTATTTCTTCTTTAATTTCTTCAATGATCCATTGCTTGTTCAATAGCATATTGTTTAGTCTCCACATCCTCGTGCCTTTCTCAGCTTTTTCTTGTAATTAATTTCTAGCTTTATAGCATTGTGATCAGAGAAGATGCTTGTTATTATTTCAATTTTTTTAAATTTATAGAGGCTTGCCTTGTTTCCTAACATATGGTCTATCCTTGAGAATGTTCCATGCGCACTTGAGAAGAACGTGTATTCTGCTGTTTTTGGATGGAGTTGTCATATATGTCTATTAAGTCCAACTGTTTTAGCTTTTTGTTTAATTCCACTGTTTCCTTGTTGATTTTTTGTCTGGATGATCTGTCCAATGATGTGAGTGGGCTGTTGAGGTCCCCTACTATTATTGTGTTATTTTTTGTATCTTCTTTTAGGTTTGTTAATAGTTGCTTTATCAACTTTGGGGTTTCTGTGTTGGGTGCATAGATATTTATAAGTGTTATTTCTTCTTGATGCAGTGTCCCTTTGATCATTATATATTGCCCCTCTTTGTCTCTCTTTACCTGCCTTATCTTGAAGTCTACTTTGTCTGATATAAGAATTGCGACAACCACTTTCTTTTGTTTGCCATTAGCTTGGAGTATCATCTTCTACCCCTTCACCCTGAGCCTGTGTTTGTCCTTGGAGCTGAGATGTGTTTCCTGGAGGCAACTAATTGTTGGATCTTGTTCTTTAATCCATTTTGCCACTCTGTGTCTTTTCATTGGAGAGTTCAATCTGTTTACATTGAGGGTGATTATTGATGTATGAGGGCTTAATGCTGTCATTCTGTCACTTGCTTTCCGGTTTTCCTGAATTTCCTTTGTCTCTCGTCCTGTGTGTTTTGGTCAACTCATTGCTTTCTGCAGTTTGTTATGCTGTGTTTCTTAGTTTTTTCCTTATTTATTTTTTGTGTCTCTGTTCTGCTTTTTAGTTTAGTGGCTACCCTGAAGTTTGTATTCAGAATCTCGTGCATAACATAGTCCGTTTTCTGATGGCCTCTTATTTCCTTAGTCTAAACTGATTCAGTCCCTTTCCTCCTCCCTTCCTAAGTTATTATTTTCATATTTTATGTCAACTTGTGTTGTGAGTTTGTGGTTAAATTGACAGGAAATTGGCAGTTAAATTGGCAGTTAAATTGTCTTCGTCTTGGTGTTTTCCTCCCCTTTATCAGTATGCTATAGTTGAATATTTGTTATCCTATTCTGATTCTATCTATTTGTCTCCTTACTCTGTGTTTTGTGACCCCTTTCTCCCTTTTTTCCTTTTTTCAGGTATGAGGGCCCTTTTGAGGATTTCTTGTAGGGGGTGTCTCGTGGCTATGAAGTCCCTTAGCTTTTGTTTGTCTGGGAAAGATTTAATTTCTCCCTCATATCTGAAGGATATTTTTGCTGGACAGATATTCTTGGCTGAAGACTTTTATCTTTTAAAGTTTTCAGTATGTCATTCCATTATCTCCTAGCTTGTAAGGTTTCTGCAGAGAAATCTTCTGAATGTCTCATGGGGGTTCCTTTGTAGGTTATTTTCTTCTGCCTTGCAGCCCTGAGTATTCTTTCTTTGTCATTCATTTTTGCCAGTTTTACTACTATACGCCTTGAAGTAGGTCTTTATACATTGACAAATCTAGGAGACCTTAAAGCTTCCTCCACACACATTTCTCTCTCATTTCCTAGACTTGGGAAGTTCTCTGCTATTATTTCTTTGAGCACACTTTCTGCTCCGTTCTCCTTCTTTTCATCTTTTTGGATACCTATAATTCTTATGCTGCATTTCCTCATTGAGTAGGATATTTCTCGGAGACTTTCTTCATTTCTTTTTAGTCTCAGTTCTCTCTCTTCCTCTGTCTGGAGCCATTCAACATGTCTACATTCGATTATGCTGATTTGCTCCTCTATGGTGTACACACAAGCATTCAGGGAATCTATATTTTGTTTTATCTCTTCCATTGTGTCTTTCATCACTAGTATTTCTGACTGATTCTTCTTTATAGTTTCAATCTCTTTTGTGAAGTAGCTCCTGAACTCGTTGAATTGTTTCTCTATATTCTCTTTTAACTCATTGAGTTTTTTGACTATAGCTAATCTGAATTCATTGTCATTTAGTTTGCTTATTTCTGAGTCCTCAGGACATAATTCTGGGCACTTATTGTTTTCCCTCTGGTCTGGAGCTTTGATGAACTGCTTGATGCTGGAAATACAGGTTTTGCCCATAGTGATATTATTCGGTTGCAGTTACAGCCTATTGCCACTGGGTGGGGGGTCAAGAGCCACATAGTCTGAACCCTCCACCTTCAGCCAAGATGGTGCGGCACAGCACTGGTGGGGGGGGGGCATTTTCTTTTGTGTGCAGACCCGGTTTCCCAATCAGCTCTCCCTATCTGCTCTCCTTGGGTCTTGGCTTGCTGAGGTCACCCCATGCAAAAGCTTTCACCCAGTTAGAGGGCTTCCCTCTAGGCTGCAAGGGCACTAGGGAGTCCTGGGTGATGCTGCAGATGCATGACCCCTCCCCCACACTTTTTCTCATGGATCCTCCTGTGACAGTGACCACAGTCTTTAGGGGAGGGAGCAAAGTTCTCTCTTACCCCATTCCAGCTCCTCTGAGGAGGGCTCCAGCCTCTCTACCCTCCGTCATTTTGCTACTACTACCCAGTAGTGGGATGGCTGGGTCATAAGGTATTTCTATTTTTAATTTTTTGAGGAGTCTCCATACTGTTTTCCAGAGTGGCTGCACCAGTTTGCATTCCCATCAACAGTGTACGAGGGTTCCTTTTTAATAGTCTAGTTTTATCCGTCACCATACTTACATGCCCCTTTACCCCTTTCACTCTCCTTCTAGCACCACCCCAACTAGTGGTAACCACTGATCTGTTCTCCTTATCCTTGTGTTTGTCTATATTCCACATGAGTGAAATCGTATGGTGTTTGTCTTTCTCTATCTGACTTATTTTGCTTGACATAATACCCTCAAGGTCCATCTGTGTTGTCGCAAAGGGCACAATTTTGTTTTTTAATGGCTGAGTAGTATTCAATTGTATATATATGCCACATTTTCTTTGTCCATTCATCAGTTTACGGACACTTGGGTTGCTTCCACATCTTGGCTGTTGTGAATAATGCTGCAACGAACATAGGGGTGCACAAATCTTTATGAATTGTTGATTTCAGGTTCTTTGGATAAATACCCAGTAGTGGGATAGCTGGGTCATATGGTATTTCTATTTTTAATTTTTTGAGGAATCTCCATGCTGTTTTCCATAGTGGCTGCACCTGTTTGCATTCCCACCAGCAGTGTATGAGGGTTTCCTTTTCTCCACATCCTCTCCAATACTTGTTATTTGTCGTCTTGTTAATTATAACCATTCTAACCGGTGTGAGGTGGTATCTCATTGTAGTTTTGATTTGCATTTCCCTAATTATTAGCGATGTTGAACATCTTTTCATATGCCTGTTGGCCATCTGTACATCTTCTTTGGAAAAATATCTGTTCAGATCCTCCGCCCATGTTTTTATCGGGTTGTTTATTTTTTTTGTTGAGTGGTGTGAGTTCTTTATATATTTTGGAGATTAATCCTTTCTCGGATATATGATTTGCAGTCATTTTCTCCCAGTTGGTGGGTTGTCTTTTCATTTTGTCATGGTTTCCTTTGCCTTGCAGGAGCTTTTTAGTCTGATGTAGCCTCATTTGTTTATTTTTTCATTTGTTTCCCTTGCTGGAGTAGATGTGGTATCCAAAGGATGCTGCTAAGACTGACGCGTACTGCCTATCTTTTCTTCTAGGAGTTTTATTGTTTCAGGTCTTACATTCAGCTTTAATCCATTTTGAGTTAATTTTGTGCTGTAATTTTTGTGGTGTAAGATAATGGTCTACTTTCATTCTTTTGCATGTGGCTGTCCAGTTTTTCCAGCACCATTTATTGAAGAAAATTTCCTTTCTCCATCATATGTTCTTGGCTCCTTTGCCAAAGATTAGCTGTCCATAGATGTGTGGTTTTATTTCTGGGTTTTCAGTTCTGTTCCATTGATCTGAATGTCTGTTTTTCTGCCAGTACCATGCTGTTTTGATTACGATAGATTTGTAGTGTATTTTGAAGTCAGGGATTGTGGTGCAGCTACAGGCTTTTAATTAATACCAGCCCTGATATCGGTTCCCCTACATTGACTCTATCATATGTGGAGTTAAAACCAAAAGCACTCATCCCCTTTCCAACTCCTTTAGTTACATTCACATGAAATATCTGTTTCTTTAACCTCTGACCCCCTGGGCTTTACAACCAAGTAGAAGTTACAAATTCTTAAAGCCCAGGTGGCCTCATGCTGGGCTCCCACTCAAGCTGTGGCTAATCCTGGGTCCTTGAAGTTTATTACAGGGACACTGATGTCCAGAGAGTATCAAGAAGCTGGAGCTGCTCAGGCCCAGCTCCTCTGCTTCCTGGCGCTGAAATCCACCATCCACCACAGAGGCAGACAACCAAGGACGGCCACCTGCGGATTCCCTTGTCCCCCATCTCTGCTCCACACGCATGCTGGTGGGCAAGTGTTGACCAGCAAGGTCACAGGCTCTCCCCTCCCTACAAGCAGCAAACTTCTAAAACTCTTGCCTTCTTCTTAACAGGGAGGCAGCAGCTCCTAAGGCACTAGCCGGCTATAAGTTCTCTTTAACCTGGTAAAGAAAATAAAAACTGATTTTCCTTTTCACCCAAAACCCTGTTCTCATTATTTGGATTGGCTCTGAGTTCAGAGACCGAACTTTCGGTATCAACTTGGCAACTCAGATGGGACCCGTGGGTGGACCCCACTGAGACCGCTTACTCCTGCATCACTTTCTGTGCCTGCCCCAGTTGGAGAAGTGGAAGGTTGGAGAAAATGTCAGGGAGCCGATCGCCGAGGACTGCTGCTCGGTTGGCTGGACTCCATCTTGGGTCGAATATTGGCACCAAGTTCAGTGACCAAACTTTTGGTAACAATACCTCCAGCTTTGTTCTTTTCCCTCAGGATTGCTTTGGCTATTCAGAGTCTTTTGTTGTCTCATATAAATTTTAGGATTCTTGTTCTATTTCCATGAAGAATGACATTGGGATTCTGATCGGGATTGCATTGAATCTGTAGATTGCCTTAGGTAATATGGACATTTTAACTATCCTTATTCTTTCAATCCATGAGCAAGGAATATCTTTCCATTTCGTTATGTCTTCTTTGATTTCTTTCAACAGCATTGACAGTTTTCAGTGTATAGGGACTTCATTTCCTTGATTAAATTTATGCCTAGGTATTTTATTCTTTTTGCTGCAATGATAAATGGGATTGTGTTCTTGACTTATCTTTCTGCTAGTTCATTATTAGTGTTAGAGATGCAACGGATTTTTGTAAGTTGATTTTGTACCCTGCAACTTTGCTGTAGTTGTTGATTATCTCTGAGAGTTTTCTGGTGGATTCTTTAGGATTTTGTTTATATATAGAGTCACGTGATGAGCACACAGTGATGTTAGGTATGATGCTGGCTGTGGGTTTGTCATATATGGGCTTTACTATGTTGAGGTACTTTCCTTCTGTTCCCGTTTTATTCAGAGTTTTTAATCATAAATGGATGTTGGATCTTGCAAATGCTTTCTCTGCATCTATTGAGATGATCATGTGATTTTTATTCTTCATTTTGTTAATGTGATGTATCACATTGATTGATTTGCGGATGTTGAACCATTCCCGCATCCCTGGAATAAATCCCAGTTGATCATGGTGTGTGATCCTTTTAATGTATTGCTGTATTTGGTTTGCTAGTATTTTGTTGAGAATTTTTGCATCTATGTTCATCAGGGATATTGGCCTGTAGTTTTCCTTTTGTATGTTGTCCTCATCTGGTTTTGGTATCAGGGTGTTGTTGGCCTTGTAAAATGAGTTAGGAAGTATCCCATCTTCTTCAATTTTTCAGAATAGTTTGAGAAGGATAGGTATTAAATCTTCTTTGAATGTTTGGTAGATGTCTAGCGAGAAGCCATCTGGTCCTGGACTCTTGCTTTTGGGGAGGTTTTTAATTACCATTTCAATCTCTTTGCTTGTGATTGGTCTATTCAGATTCTTTATTTCTTCTTGATTCAATTTTGGGAGGTTGTATGAATCTAAGAATTTCCCCAGGGGTTGGCCCTGTGGCCGAGTGGTTAAGTTCACATGCTCCACTTCAGGAGCCTGAGGTTTGGATCCTGGGCATGCACCTACACACTGCTTGTCAAGCCATGCTGTGGTGGCATCCCACATAGAATGGCCTACAACTAGGATATACAACTATGTCCTGGGGCTTTAGGGAGAAAAAAAAAGAGGAAGATTGGCTTAAGATCGTAGCTCAGGGTCAATCTTCCTCACCAAAAAAAAAAAAAAGAAAGAATAAAAAAAGAATTTATCCATTTCTTCCAGGTTGTCCAGTTGTTGGCGTTATAGGTTTTCACAGTGTTCTCTTATAATTCTTTGTATTTCTGTGGTGTCTGTTGTAATTTCTCCTATTTTGTTTCCAATTTTATTTATTTGAACCTTCCCTCTTTTTATCTTGGTGAGTTTGGCCAAGGGTTTGTCAATTTTGCTTATCTTCTCAATGAACCATCTCTTAGTTTCCTTGATCCTTTCTACTGCTTTTTAGTTTCTATTTCCTTTATTTCTGTTCTGATATTTATTATTTCCTTCCTTCTACTGCCTTTGAGCTTTGTTCTTCTTTTTCTAGCTCTTTCTGGTATGGGGTAAGCTTGTTTATTTGATATTTTTCCTGTTTGTTGAGGTAGGCCTGTATTGCTATAAATTTCCCTCTTCATACCTTTTGCCGCACCCCATAAGTCTTCGTGTGTTGTGTTTTCATTTTCATTTATCTCTAGGTATTTTTTGATTTCTCCTTTGATTTCTTCGTTGATCCAAGAGTTGCTCAGTAGCATGTGTTGTGTAGTCTCCACATATTTGTGATTTTTCAAGCTTTCTTCTTCTAGTTGATTTCTAGTTTCACAGCATTGTGGTTGGAAAAGACGCTTGATATAATTTAAATCTTCTTAAATTTATTGAGTCTTGCTTTGTTTCCAAACATATGGTCTATCTTTGAGAATATTTCACGTGCACTTGAAAAAAATGTGTATTCTGCTGTTTTTTGGATGGAATGTTTTATAATACATCTCTTAATTCCACCTGGTCTAGTGTTTCATTTAAGGTCACTGTTTCTTTGTTGACTTTCTGTCTAGATGACTTATCCTTTGACATAATGAGGTGTTAAGGTCTCCTACTACTTCCGTGTTGCTGTCAATTTCTCCCTTTAGTTCTGTTACAGCTGCTTTACCAACTTTGGTGCTATGTATCAGGTGCATATATATTAATAAGTGTTACATCTTCTTGGTGGAATGTCCCTTTTATCATTATATAATGCTCATCTTTGTCTCACTATCTTTTTTATCTTAAAGTCTTTTTTTTTGTCTGATATAAGTATGGCAAGACTCACTTTCTTTTGCTTGCCATTTGCTTGGAGCATCATCTTCCATCCCTCCCTCTGAGCCTACATTTGTCTGTAGAGCTAAGATGTGTCTCCTGGAGGCAGCATGTTGTTGGATCTTGTTTTTTCATCCATCCAGCTCCTCTGTGTCTTTTGTCTGTTGAAGTCAATCCGTTTACATTTAGAGAGATTATTGATATTTGAGGGCTTAATACTGCCATTGTATCTTTTGTTTTCTGTTGTTCTATATTTCCATTGTTTCTTCCTTGTTCTTCTGTCTGCCATTTCAGTTTGGTGGTTTTCTGTGATGTTTTTCTCCGTCTCCTTTTTATTTGTATTTGTGACTCCACCCTGATTTTTTGTTCCGTAGTTATCATCTGGATTGTATAAAAGATCTCAGAGATCAGATAGTCCTTTTTCTGCTCATAGCATCTTATCTCTATGAACCTATGCAGGTTCTGTCCTTTTCCTCTTCTCCTTTTATTTTTTCCTGTCATAAATTATCCTTTTTTGTGTTGTGAATTTGTGACCAAATCGAGGTGGTTATAGTCATTTTTGGTGCTTTCTTTAATTAATTATTTAATGCTTTCTTTAATTATTAATTTATTAATTAATAATTAGTGTTGGCTAACGGATACTGATATACGGCTGCAATTTTCTGATTTCATCTGTCTATTCATCTCCTTGCTCCAAGATTTGTAAACTTTTGCTTTTTTTTTTCCGGTATGAGGGCCCTCTTAATCATTTCTTGTAAGGTAGGTCCAGTGGTGATGAACTCCCTCAGCTTTTGTTTGTCTGGGAAAGCTTTTATTTCTCTGTCATATCTGAAGGACAATTTCACTAGACAGAATATTCTTGACTGATACTTTTTTGTGTGTGAGGCAGGTTGGCTATGAGCTAACATCTGTTGCCAATCTTCATCTTTTTGCTTGAGGAATATGGTCCCTGAGCTAACATCCGTTTGGCTGGTACTTTTGTCTTTCAGTATTTTGAATATATCACTCCACTTTCTCCTAGCCTGTAATGTTTCTGCTGAGAAATCCTCTGAAAGCCTGATGGGGGTTCCTTTGTAGGTTGTTTTCTTCTCTCTTGCTGCCCTTAATATTTTTTCTTTGTCTGACTTTTCACAGTTTTAATACTATATGCCTCGGAGAAGGTATTTTTGCATTGATGTAATTAGGAGTTATATTAGCTTCATGTACTTGTATGTCCAGTACCTTGCCCAGGTTTGGGTAGTTCTCAGCTGTTATTTCTTTGACTAAATTCTCTGCTCCTTTCTCCTTGCCTTCTTCCTCTAGGATACCTATAATCCATATGTTACTTTTCCTAATTGAGTTGGATATCTCTTGAAGAGTCTCTTCATTTAAAAAAAAATCTTAGTTCTCTCTCCTCCACCTGGATCATTTCTAGGTTTCTATCTTCAAGCTCACTGATTCTTTCCTCCATAATGTCTGCTCTGTTTTTTATGCTTTCCACATTTGTTTTATGTCATTAACTGTGTTCTTCATATGCAAAATTTCTGGTTGGTGCTTTTTTAGAACTTCAATCTCTTTGGTGAAGTATTCCTTTTGTTCACTAATTTTATTTCTGAGCTCATTGAACTGTCTATCTGACTTTTCTTGTAACTCATTGAGTTTCTTTATTATAGCTATTTTGAATTCTCTTGGGGTAGATTATAATCTTCTTTGACTTCAATTTTGTTTTCTGGAGAGTTGTCATTCTCCTTCTGTTCGGCTGTTTTACCATAGTTTCTTCACGGTGTTGATGAATCTGTCCACTGCCTGTGCATTTGTCATAGTAACCATCTTTCTTATTTGAGCATGGCTATGGTTGCTTTGGATCTGAGCTGTTCTGGTTGTATTTCAGAGCCTGCACTTTCCGCCCTCCACTCTCTCTACTAGAAGCATCAGCAGTGCCCTCCTTGTGCTGCTTGTGCCTCTGAGGTTTCTGGTGTCTTGCTGCTTTTGATGTCACTGCAGTCTCAGGTGTTGCCGGTGAGGTCACCAGGCTGTGAGCACTACTACTGCTTCTGGGTCTCCTGGGGCTCATGTTCCCTCTTATTCTCTGCTGACTCTCCACAGGCTTGAGTGTTGCTGCTCCATGCACCACCTGCACTGCTCTTCCTGGGTTATCTGCGGTCACGGCAGCACCACAGTCAGGACTGCTGGGTTCACAGGTGGTGCTGTTGCTGTCAGGGTGCCAGGTTCTTGTGTGCAGCCCCTGCTGCTGATAGAGCCAGTGTTGGGGGTGCCACCACTGGAGGCTGAGTCTCATGTTCTGCTGTGGTTCCTGAAACCTCAGGTGCCACCTGCTAGTGCTGGGTGAGGAGTAGGAGCTAAGCTGCAAGAGTTTTTGCTGGCCCCACAGTCTCTGGTCACTGGCACCTGCCACTGCTTTCTGAGACCTCAGGTCAGGGCACCCAGCTTTTGCTGGTGAAATCCACATTTTGCTGGCTGTCCTCATGTGTTAGTGCTCTCAGCCCCAGTGTCAAAGGCACAAGACCCCTCTTGCCTTCTCATGCAGCCTGGGTGTCCCACCTCACGCCTGCCTTTGGAAGCTCCCCCTGTACACTCAGACCTCTGGTCACCCTGACCCCTGGCTTAAGGTAGGACCCCTCCCCCAGGCCCATCACTTATCACTGTTTGATACGTCCTTGGTCATTTATTTGACTGGTGTCCATCTCCGCACTGGGCGTGAGCTCCTTGGCAGCAGGGACGGTGTCTGCCATGCTCACAGCTGCATCCTCAGGGCCTGGCACTCAATGGGTGTTCGGTAGACATATAACCATATGTGTGAACAGCCCCAGGAGGTATAGATATTTCTCCTTGTTTCATAACTGAAAAAAACTCTGAGAATCAGAGGGGTGAAGGTGCTCCCCTCCCTCATCCCTTGCAGCACGCGGACTCAAGGGTCTTAAAGCAACACTTCTTAAAACTTGAAGGCGTGTGCACAATTCCCCTCTGGATCTACTTAGATCCAATTCTGAGTCAGCATTCCAGGGAGGGGCACGAGATTCTGCATTCCCTCAAGCTCTCAGGTGACACGATGGTGGAGGTCCAAGGACCACACTTGAGGAGCCGAGCCTTAGAGCTCATGACTGCAAAGCTTTCTTTCTTCCCCGGATATTTAATGAGCACCTATGTGCCAACTTGTGCTGTCACCTGCGATGTCATATTTACCTAATTTGCTGTGTGGCTGGAGCAAGTTGCTTCATCTCTCTGAGCCTCCAGCTCCTCTTCTGTAAAATGGGCTCATGAAAGTGATACTGCAGGGCTGTGGGATGATTACATGACACAACAGTAGCAATGACAATGAGGAGCATTCGTTAGGCCCTTCCTCTGCCCTGGGTGTTTTACGTGCATTGTCTCTTTCGATTATTCCCACATCGGGGGAGATGGCACTAACTAGATGCCCACTTACAGACACGAAGGAGCACAGCTTAGTGGCTCAGGGCACCCAGTGTGAAGCCTGGTGCACAGCCTGGCTCCACCAGCTCTGTGACTTAGGACAGTCACTCAAATAGTTTTCGTCCTCAGTTTACTCATCCACAAAATGAAAAAAATGGGTAATACGTCTAAAGGGCTTAAAACAGCTTCAGTGGCTTGTTGCCAAATGCTGGTGGTGGCCACCGTTCCTGTTCTCGGCTGCCTGCATATTCCTGGCACACAGTAGGTCCGCAGCGAGCTGAGCACCTCTGGGCACTGGAGGAGATTCTGGGGGGATGGCACACCCCATGGCACTGAGGGCTCTAGGACCTGAATCCCCCAGCCAGTGGGACGGGGAGAGGGAGGTTTGGGGTCTCCCCAACATCCCACCAGTGTCAGGAGGACTGTCTTTCCCCCACCATCCTGCTCCGTAGCTCTGCCAGGAGCCCCATCCTTTGAGCTCCTCACCTGAGACCATCCCACAGGGCCCTTCTAGACAGGATCAGGGGAGGCCCAGGAGGGGTGCACTAGATCCTTTGGGTGGTGGCTCCTGGATGTGGGAGGGTGATCCGCGGGGTGACACAAGGGTCTCAAGATGTCCCCTCTGGGGTCACCGCATTGCCTTTGATTCCACCATCACAAATGTCCCTGGGTTAATAGGGCATTGTCCCTTATGACTGGGGGTGGAGCAGCATGGCAGAGGGAAAGGCTTGGGCATGGGAGCATGACCAGCCCTGCAACTTGGGCTCGAGTCTTGCCCCCTCTGTGCCTCCGTTCACTCTTGAGTTAAGTCGGCATCTTCCCTCAAGCAGATGCATTGCCTGGGTCTCTCTGCCTGATCCCAGGGTGCTGTCCCAGAGATTGAGGGGAGGGTGATGCTTTATCCTGCTGACAGGACATCTGGCACACAGTAGGTTTACCTTATGTATGTCACCCGACACACGGGAGGAGCATTTCACATATAGTACCCTGCACACAGTAGGGATGCTTTGTGTAGAGTATCCAGCACACAGTAGGCATGCCTTATGTAGAACACCTGGCATACAGTAGAGAGGATTTAAGTTGAGTACTGGGCACATAGTAGGTACACTTTTTCTAGAGTACTCGGAACAAAGTAGGCATGCTTTATGTAAAGTACTTTGTACAGAGTAAATGTACTTTATGTAGAACACCTGACACACAGTAGGCATCTTTTATTAAAGTAACATTGGTTTATAACATTTTATAACTTTCAGGAGTACGTCATTATAGTCGACTTCTGTGTAGACTACAACATGTCACCAACAAAACTAATACAATCCATCAGGCATGCTTTATGTAGAGCTCCTGACAGGCTGTAGGGATGCTTTGTGAGGTATCCAGCACATAGTAGGCACCCTTTACATACTGTCCTCTGCACAGAGTAGGTCTACTTTATGTGGAGTATTGGCACACAGCAGAACAAGGACTAGTTACCTGCCCTTTTCCTTCACACCGTCTTTTTGGGGCTCCCGATCCTTCTCACCTTCCTGTGGAACCCTCCTCTGCCCCCCTCAGGCCCTCATCTGACATCCCATTTCCCAGATGGAACCCTGAGCCCAGAGAGGGCCGGCACAGCCTACAGTCAGAGTGAGGACGGGCAGGACTCCACCCAGGCTCTCTCAGCTCTGCCCTCCGCTGTCTGTATCCTGTGCTCTCATGACCCCCTGCAGCCTCACCCCCGACTCCTCCACATGCCCTCGCCTCACGGGGCTCCTTACCCCAGAGTCTGGTGTGGGTGAGCCCCACGAGGCTGGGGGCTTCGTTCCCGTTCCCAGCACTCATGTCTCAACCCAGGCCCTGGGCTACCTGGGGGTAGGTCTTGACTTCCTGCCAGGCTGTGCCGTCCTGGGGCCAGAGGCTCCCTGTGTCTGAGCTTCCTGATTCTGCACCAAGAAACAGTGCATGACTCCCTCCTGGCCCCTCATGTGGACAAGAGCCCAGGAGATGTGTGGGGACAAGGTTTGGCCTGGCCTTGCTGACCTGGCACCTGAACTCTCAATTGTAACCTTTCACCTCCCACACCTTGGACTGGGAAGGGCAGGGGCAGCTGTAAACTTGGGGTCCAGAGTCATCTTTGCCTGCCCCCCAAATTTCCCCCTCCACCCCACGAGGAAGGTGCTGAGTACTGAGGAGCCAGCATCCATGCTGTGTGACCGTGAGCTTGTTCATAGGCCTCTCTTGACAACACTGGCTCCCCTCCCCCACCTCCATCTGGGCCTGTGGTCAGGTGGGGAGGAAGTAAGCAGGTGTGTGGGGATTGGCTGGCCCAGTCTGGCCCTGCCAGCCTCCCCAGGTCAGGGCCCAGGGGCCGAGACTTCCCAGGAGCAGGGGAGAGGAGCTGTGTGCAGCTGCAGACAGGAGGTGCGGGCTGGGGTCCAGGGAAGGAGGTGCTGGCCTGGGGTGGGGAGGGCGCTGCCCACGGCAGGGGTGGCTCCAGGGAGTGAGTTGGCCTGAGATGGTGGTTTCCTGTAACTGGCGCCTCTGGCAACCTGCCACTGATTCAGTTTGTGCCTTTCCTCCTTAGTCTCTCTTCCTCTTTATCTCTTCTCCTCTGTCTGTCTCTGTGTCTCTGTCTGTCTTTCTGTCTCTTTCTTCCTTCCCTCTGGATTTCCATGGAGCCCCTCCCCTCTCTGAGCCCTTCTCTGAGCCCTCCCTGCCCTGGCCCCAGCCCTCGCCATCCCTGCCCCTCCCTGTCCTGCCCCTCATACCCTGGTCCTCGCTCTCTTTGTGAGCTGTCTGTCTGTGCCTCGAGCTCACCAACACCTGGCTTTTCCTGGGCCCCAGGAGCTCACCCTCCACCCTGTGTGCCCTGCAGGATGCCGCAGCTGAGCCTGTCCTGGCTGGGACTCGGGCCCGTGGCAGCCTCCCCGTGGCTGCTCCTGCTGCTGGTCGGGGCCTCCTGGCTCCTGGCCCGCGTCCTGGCCTGGACCTCCACCTTCTATGACAACTGCTGCCGCCTGCGATGCTTCCCGCAGCCCCCCAAACGGAACTGGTTTTGGGGTCACCTAGGCCTGGTTAGTGTGGCAGCAGGAGGGGTCTGGGGCGTCAGGGTGTATCGACTTCCTGAGGGGTCAGGAATGGGGCTCAGGGTTGGGCTGGGATCTAGGGGAGCAGAAGTGAGAGGGAGGCCCATGCGGCCCCTCCTTGCTCACTCACTAGTTCCTCTGCTCTGCCATCCCACGCCTTTGCCACGTCCTTGTCCCCGCGCCAAGTCTGCTCTGGATCCATCAGTGCAGCTCTGAGGGGCTCCCACGTCCTTGTCCCCCACCCCGAGCCTGCTCTGGATCCATCAGTGCAGCTCTGAGGGGCTCCCAGGGCGGGCTGCACAGAGTGTGACCCCCTGGCATTCCCAGTCTGCACCGCTGAGCTTGAGATGGCCTTGGGGGCACTGTCCAGAGCCGGCTCTGCCTGGCCCGTTTCCTTGAGTCTGCTCACGCTGGGCTGCAGTTGCCACACACGAATTAGCTATGGCCTCCCCACCCCCACCCACTGGGCACAGCTCCCCACCCCTTCCTGGGACCCCTTCCTCTCATCTGACTCTTCCCCCCAAGATGTCTCAATGGGCCCCGTTGCCCAACCTGGAGGAACTAGGCCACTCACTTCCCTTTTAGAGGCCTGTTCCGCTGCCTGCCCACACCCAGGCCTTCACCTTTCACTTGGTCCTGCTCATGCTTAATTAAACGTTAATTGTCCAAGTACTTATTATCTATCTCTCCACCTCAATGGCAGCTCTGGTAGCAGACATGGCAGGGCCAGCCCAGGGGCGGGTGGACAGCGGGCGCTCACAGCAAGTGTTGAGGACCTGGGTGGAGAACGTGCCTTCACCCGTCTCCGTCATGGCCACAGAGCTGACTGCCTACTCCTCCTGTCCTCTGGACCAGCTGAGGGATGAGTACAACTTTCCTTCCCTTCCCGGGGGGCGAGAGCTGCAGCTCAGGGGAGCACTTCCTGTGATTTCACTGTTCTCGTGACAAAGTTCAGAAGGGGGACGTTCCGAAGCTCATTGTGAGGCATTCCTGGGATTCTGGGTCTTGGGATGTTCTCTGGGCCCTGGGGGCAGCGGGAATGCCGTGGTTCCTGCAGGTCTGCCTCCTCCTCTGAGGGCTGAGCTGTGGGGGCTGGTCATGGACAGTCTTACCACGTCCAGCTCCCTCACTGTGTTACCTTGGCTGAGTGACTATTCCTCTCTGGGTCAGTTCGTTGAAGTGCTTTGAGTGTTTGTCTCAGCATCCTTGGGAGCAGGGAGGGGTCACAGGTGAAAAGTTCAACTACTTGAAAACTCTGGGGGTATTTTTCAGGCTTGGATTGCAGGATGGACTAGAGAATTCACATTACTGGGAGCCATACACCACTGTTTCTCCTCTTGGAGGTCTGAGTATTTTCATGGGAAATTTCAAGATATGTGTGTGTACATAGGTTCAGAAGAGATAGAGAGACAGGATGCATTATGAGAGACAGAGAGACAGACAGGACGCAGTGTGAGATCTAGAGAGACAGACAGGACGCAGTGTGCACAGTGGCCAGCTTCATAAGGCGTTCATCGGTGGGAGCTGCCCTCTTGAGTGATGGACAGAGCTCCTGTGTGTCTGCTGGTGCTGCCAGGACTGAAATGTCCTGGGTCTGCAAACATCACTACTCAAGGCAGTGGAGTCTGTTTGGAGAAGCAGGATATTAAAGCAGGTGAGAGACACTTGGCCCAGGGACAGGTCCTGAGTCCACCCTCCTGCCCACAAACCTCCCCCTTGAGCGCCTCCCCATGTGGCCGCCCCGGGGATGCAATCACTCCCAGGATGAGGGAAATCCATCTTCTGGAGCCAAGGTCGGCCTCTGTGTGCAGAGCGTGTCTTCTCCCTGTGCCCTGGTTGCTCCCTTGGGACTTGGAGAGGCCTCAGGGACCCTCCTACCCTGAGAGGAAAGGAGCAGCAGGAAGCCAGAATTCCCCCATCCGTGCAGAATCTGGACACAGTGTCCACTGCAGAGGCTGCAGGGGGGACATGCCATGGCTGCTTCTGGGGAGTGATGGCCCCTCCTTGCTTGCAGGTCACCCCCACTGAGCAAGGCATGAGAGTTGTTACTCAGCTGGTGGCCAACTACCCCCAGGGATTTGTGACCTGGGTGGGCCCCGTCATGCCCCTTGTCACTCTCTGCCACCCTGACATGGTCCCGACTGTCCTCTGCGCCTCAGGTACCCACGCAGAGCTTGTGGTGGTGGCACCGTGGTGCATCCGAGGGCTCCTAGCTTCTCCCTGCAAGCTTCTGTGCAGCCCCTGCAGGACCCTGGCCCTCTGCCCCTCTCCTCTCAGTTGTCTTCCTCTTTCCTTCCTTTTTTCACCAACCCCCATCTCACCAATCCTCCCTCCACTGCTGTTTGCCCCCTGCCCTGCTGTCCTGGGCACCCCTGGGGCCCCAAGAGGCCTCAATGCAAGTTCTTGTCCTGGGGGATCCTCACTCTTAGAAGACAGGTCTAGACAGAGAGATCCCCGACCTCGAGTGGTGAGGAATAGGCTGGAAGGAGAGGAGTGAGGCAGCCCAGAGGAGAAGCAAGGTCTCTGTGGGGCCAGGCTGGAAGGCTTCCTGGAGAAGGAGTTTCTGGAACTGGGTCTGAAACAATGAGCAGAAATTTTCTAAAGCAGAGGGCAGAGGGGTGCAGTGGGCAAGATAGCATCCGAGGCCCCCTGCCAGGCCTGGCCTCAACCCCGCCCACCCCCAGGCCAGAGCTTGAGGACTTGAGGCTGGTGCAGGATCTGGGCTGCTATTTTCATGATGTCCACCTTTGATGGGTTGATTCCTTCCACTCCCTCCTGTGGCTTGTCCTCTTCAAGCTCATGGCCCTCCTGCTCCAGGCCCCAGGAATCGCCCCAAGCAGACCCCACCCCAGCCAGGTTCCCTTCTGCTGCCCCCTGCCTTTCTCACTTCCAGACAGACCAGGCTGAACAGGGGAACAGGCAGCAGCTGACAGGGACCTTGGCTCCAACACCAAAATGCTGGGCGACTCTAGGCAGGTCCCTGGCTCTCTCTGGCTGCCAGTCTCTTTCAGCTGTGAGTGGTGGAATGTCTACCCTGTATGGTCTAAGCAAAGAAAGGGAATCGACTGACTGTTCAGGCCAGGGATCTTGTCTTCAGGCGTGGCTGGATCCAGGTCTCAGACAGTGTCATCAGGAGTCGGTCTTCGTCTGTTAGTTCTGTGTCCCTCTGTGATGGCTTCACCCTCACGCTGGTCAAGATGAGTCCCAGAAGCTCAGCTCCCATGGAAACACGAGCTCGTTCCCAACAGTTCCAGGAAGAGCTGCAGGATTTGCTTTAGTTTGCCTGGTTAGGTCACAGGACCAGTTCCTCATGCAGTTGCTGTGACTCCGATTGCCCGGATCGGCAGGCATAGGGTTCTCAGAGCTGTTGTTCTGGGGTTCAAGGCAGTTTGATGGTTAAGAACTCAGGCCCTGGATTCAGACAGACCTGGGCCTGGGCTCAGGTCTCAGGCACCCCACTTATGACTTGGAAGGCTGTGGGCAAGTAACTTCATATCGTTCAGTGACTCAGTCTCCTTATCCAGAAAACGGGGATAGGAGAGAAGTCAGGTGAACATGGATTTGGGATTCAAATGGGGAAGGACCCTTTCTGTCCCTGTAACTGAGGGACCTCAATTGTCGTGTATGGAGGTGTGGGGAGGGATCCCAGGAGGAGGATGAGCTGCTGGGTGGGATTCACGGGGCTCAGGTCTGGGTCTCTGCCCTGCAGGTCCTTCCCTCTGGCCACCTGGAAGAGTGGTTCAGTTCCTCTTTGTTCCTCTCCAGATTCGGAGCTCGGAGGAAGGTCTTCTGTACACACAGGACCTGGCGAGGACATATGGGGACGTGTGCTGCTGGTGGGTGGGGCCCTGGCATGCAGTCATCCGCATCTTCCACCCCACCTGCATCAAGCCGGTGCTCTTTGCTCCAGGTAGACACCCCACTGGCCACAGCTTGCCTGCTGCTGAGGTCTCTGTGCCGCCCCCAGCTGGGCAGGTGACCTGGTGTAGACAGGAGGGGCCGTGGTGGAGATCACACTGCCTCTGTCTTACCTAGATCCCCACTTGCCTGACCGCTGGTTGTGTCTGCTCATGCCGAGGCTGTGTCTGTGTGATGTCTGCTGTATGGCCCGTCTGGTCACATTTGCATTTGCACCTGGGTCCTAGTTACAGCTGGTATATGTTACACTTGGTTACGGCTGGTGTATGTTACACTTGGTTACACGTGGTATATGTTATATTTGGTTACAGCTGGTATATGTTTGCTCCTTGGATCAAGTGGCGATGGTCTCAGTCATGTCTAGGGCTCAGCTGTGGTCAAGGACATCGAGGCATGTTGGAGTCTGTCTGGGTCTTGTCTGATGCCGCCTGAGTGTGTCTGGTTCTCCTGCTGGTCATGTCTGGGTTACGTTTGGGGTTTGTCTGATCTCTGCGACCCGGGTCCCTGAGAGAAATGCCTGAGACCTTATATGAGTCTTGTCTGAGGCAGGTCTTAGCATATTTCTGGATCACAACTGGTCCACGTCTGTGACATTAATGGGACTGCGCTTAAGTCCTGTCTGTAGGACATGCTGAGGTCATGTCTTCGGGTCCATGTCAGAGCACGTTGTGTGATGTCAGGGTGTGTCATGCATGTTGTTTCATGTCAGGACATGTTAGTGCATGGTGGGGCCATGTCAGATGTCCCAGGAGATGTGAGAGTTGGGCAGACACGGTGTCCCAGGTCCCTGTGAAGGTGTTTTGTAGAGTGCTGGGCTGTGCTCGGGTGTTTAGAACATGTTGGAACCTGTAGGAGCCATGCTGAGCCGTGCTGGGGCATGTTGTGCCATGTTGGGATGCATCTAAGCACGTAGGGGTGCATCTGTGGCCTATGCCCTTGCTCTACTCTACAGTGCAGCCTGGTGTGCTCCCCCTTCACCTCGCCCCTCCTCCCAGCTTCCTCTGCTCTTGCCCCACTCCGTCTAGGCTGGGCATGGAGGGGGAGTGCACACGTCTGGCTGGGGCCCCACCTTGCCTCAAAAGGCCCTCCCCTCCCCCGCTCCATGGCCCCTGATGACTTATCTCTCATGTCAGCTGCCATCGCGCCTAAGGACATGGTCTTCTACAGATTCCTGAAGCCCTGGCTGGGTGAGCAACTGCGTGTGAGGGGATTGGGGACAACCTTGGGGGGCAGGGGAAGGCCCTCTCTTGCTCACTCTCTGGCTGCCCCTACCAGGGGATGGGCTCCCGCTGAGTGGTGGTGACAAGTGGAGCAGGCACCGCCGCATGCTGACACCCGCCTTCCACTTCAACATCCTGAAGTCCTACGTGAGGATTTTCAATGACAGTGTGAATATCATGCATGTGAGTCTCTTGAACCCAAGCTCCTACCTGGAGCCTCGGGGGCAATGGGAGACATCTTGTCTGGAATTCTGGCTCTTCTGGGTAGCTTTGGGGCCATTGCTTCTCCTTTCTGAGCCTCGGTTTCCTCAGCTGTAAACTGGGGATAATGAGCCTCACTTTGCAGGGTGATCAAAATGACGTAATGGACTCCTGTCCCTGGCACATAGTAGGTGCTCATGTGCTAGTTTCTATGTTTCCCTCTCAGAAGCCTTGGAACCCTGAGACACTGTTGACGATAGTGATGAATATTGCATGTTGAGTCCTGAATATGGAGTAACAAGCCACTTTTCAATATATAAGGTTTCATTATTGCTAACAAGTCTACGAGTCAGTGAGCTGCTTCTTCTGGACGTGGATGGGGTCACTCATGTATCTGTGGTCACTTGTGGCTCAGGTACTTTGCTGTTCTGGGCTCAGTCCTCTCACGTGTTTGGGGCTTGGTTGGCTGCAGGCTGATCTAGGATGCTCTCAGCTGGGACAATCCTCTCGTGTGGTTCCCTCCCTCCAGAAGGCATTTCAGGCTGTTCACACGGCAGAGGCCGGGTTCCGAGAGGCTGAGAGGAAGCTGCAATGCCTCTTGAGCTGAAGGTTTAGGATGATCACTCATCATTTTTACCACATTGGCCAAAGCATGTCCAAAGGCCAGCCCAGAATGAAAGGGTGGTGAAATGGGTGCCTTCTCCTCATGGAAGTTCACAGGCACATTGCAAAGGGTGGATGTAGGGAGGTGAAGCATTGGACGTGGGGGTTTTGTGAAGTGCCTGGGACTTTTCCACACTTGCGAGCTAACAAGTAAGCTCATTACTGTTTTGTGGATCCTGCCAGAAGACATGAGACTCCTGAACCAGAGACAAAGGACAGTTTATTACTCATGGCTCAGCAAATGGCACATGCCTATTGTTGGTTTGCATTCTTTCTCCATGTCCCCAAATCCCATGAGGACGACACAGGTGGGCTTCCACAGATGCCTGCTCATGCAGTATGTTGCAATGCACAGGTGGAGCACTAGGTTTAGGGACTGTGTGAGTTTCATAGCAATAGGAAGCAAGCCTGATATGTGCCCGGGGGGAGACATTTCCTCTTCCCTCAATGTTGTTTGCTGCAAACACAACTCTGAGAAATGGCCCAGGTAAAGAACATGTTTTTGGCATACCCAGCAAGAATGTGCAGGGTGCTCAGGGCCCATGGAAGACTACCGCTACCAACATAGGGGACAGTCTCCTAGCCAATTTATAACAATAGGATGATGAAAGCTAGCATTTATTGAGCACATTCTATATGCTAGAAGTTACATGGCAATTCCATGATGTGTGCTGTCTAATTTAATTTTCATGTCCCTGTGAGGTGGAGATTCTTTTTCCCCATTGCAGATGGTGAAACTGAGGCTGAGAGAGGTTAGGGAGTTGCTTGAGTTCACACAGACGGCAAGTGAGCTAACAAGTGGAGCTGGGATTCCAACCTGGTTTGTCTGACACAAAAGCAGGTCATCTGACCTGTCACTGAGGATTTGACAAGTGGAGCCCAGAGGAAGGCAATGAGGTGGCCAAGGGTGCACAGAGTGTAACAGGCAGAGCCAGGACTGGAATGCAGGTTTCCTGACTCCCAGCCGTGGGGTCTTCATGTCCTCACAGTAACACTCCCACTCATGCCTGGTCCTCCACAGGACAGGTGCTTGGGTTCAAGAGGCCGGGTCTGGGGAGCCCATCCTGGTGTTGGGTTGGGGCGGGGCTGAGGGGAGGCCAGTCCCAGCCCTGGCTCTGCCGCTTCTCTGTCCAGGCCAAGTGGAAGCGCCTGGCCTCGGAGGGCAGTGCCCATCTGGACATGTTTGAGCACATCAGCCTCATGACCCTCGACAGTCTGCAGAAATGTGTCTTCAGTTTCGACAGTAACTGCCAAGAGTGAGTCCTTGCCCAGGGCCAGGGAACACGCTCTATAGATGCAAGGGAATAGATGGGGGAAGACTGACCATGGCAATCAGAAGGGCTTTCCTGGATGACAAGGGTCCAAGCTGGACACTGAATGGGGGAATGGAAAAGGGAAAGAGCAATATTTTCAGGTAGTTAGAAATGTTTAATACAGGACAGGAGGCTAGGACGAGCAGAATGTGTGCAACAGTAAGGAGACACCTGGGAAATGGGGTTGGAGGTATAGGTGGGGGTAGATCTTAATGACATTGAAAAGCTAGGCAAAGCACTATCAACTTGACCGAGGTGTCCAGGGAACCATGGAAGGTGTTTGAGCAGATGAGGGTCAAGCTGAGCTTGGACGTCTGACTCTAGAGAAGACTTGTATAGACAGAGGTGGTGTTGACACTGGATGCATGGAGACTCAGGAGGAGGCTAGGTCCATTGTCAGTTGGGAGAGGACAAGGTCTGAGCTGTGTGGACGGTTTTGGAAGGAGAAGGGGCAGATATTGGTAGGAGAGAGAGGAGAGAAGCGTGATGTCTCAGCTGTGCCCTGGGCACCTGGCACATGGAGGCAGCTCACAGAGACTAGGAAGCAGGGAGAGAAGAAAGACTGGAGAGTCATGTCTCCTGGATCCTCCCCACCATCCATCTGTGGGGCCATCTGTTCCTGGAGACTCAGTTTCCCCATGGGATGTCGGACCCGGCTTCTGGTGGGAGGTGCTTTCTGGGCTTCAGGTGAGCTAAGTTCTTGCCTCCCTTCATGCCCACATCCTACAGGAAGCCTAGTGAATATATTGCTGCCATCTTGGAGCTCAGTGCCCTTGTGACAAAGCGGCACCAGCAAATCATCCTGCACATGGACTTCCTGTACCACCTCACCACTGATGGACGGCGCTTCCGTAGGGCCTGCCGCCTGGTGCATGACTTCACAGATTCTGTCATCCAGGAGCGGCGCCGCACCCTCCCTGATCAGGGTCTTGATGACCTCCTCAAGGCCAAGGCTAAGGTCAAGACTTTGGACTTCATCGATGTGCTCCTGCTGGCTAAGGTGGGCTTCTCTGGGACCTGAATTCAAGAAGTAGAATGCACCTTGATTTCAAATGTGAGATAGAAGAACTTGGACCTGACCCAGAGGGAAGTGGGGAGCCATGGAAGGTGCTTGAGGACGGGAGGGATGGGTCAGGGGTATGTTTTAGAGATGACTGTGTGGAATGCAGGCTCTGGGGAGCTGTTAAGTGTGAAACTGATGCTGGGCAGGGCCTGAGACTTTACTCGACTTAATAAGTTAGTCATATACAGATATACATATGACTAACTTATGAAGTCTAATATATATATATTATATCTATGTCAGAACGCTGGCTCAGAGCAGCCCACTTATTGCTCACAGCAGTAACAGTAGCCAGAGCAGAAGTGTGGCTCTGGTTCCCAATTTCCAAGTTCCTGTGAGGGTGGCGTGATGTTTTTACCTGTGCATGCAGCCATGCTTGCATCACGAGAGAGGTGCACCCACAGTATGAACCTTGGAACTTAGGACAGCTGACTCATCTGTCCCTTCTTCCTTATGGTGAGAGAGACAAGGAGAGGAGGAGAAGGAGAATCTTCTGGAATATAAGCAGATCTTCAGTGAGAAGGCAAAGTCTGTAGGTTCTGTAGGGTTATCTCCAGGGGAGATAAGGAATCTCTGGATCTACCATCCAACAATGTGAGCAAATGGCTCTGGAGCAATGCTCAATGTCTAACTTCCAAGGCAAGTTGCCAGTCAATCATCCTGCAGCTTGGGTTGCCAATATATTTTTCTCAGAAAGCCTTCATCACGTAGAACCATGGAAATGTTCATGGATCATTGATTCCTCCCACCAGGGACAAGAGAGGAGGCAAGGATGCCAAGGAGGAGGCCTGTGGGGTGGGGCCTCTGGGGATAGGGACCAAGGAAGGTCCAGGAGTGCAGGGTTGGCTTGGGGTCCTGGGTGGATGATGGAGCTTCAGAGATTGTCTCAAGGCCCCTAGGAGCCGGTGATGTGGGGGGTCTTGCTTTCTCTCCAGGATGAAGATGGGAAGGAACTGTCAGATGAGGACATCCGAGCTGAAGCTGACACCTTTATGTTTGCGGGTGAGATTACAGAAGGGGCAGGGGTTTCTTTATCCCAGGGACTTGGCTGGTGGCCCCTGGACCAGCCCATAGTCCCCCATCCTCCCTGAGGGCCTCAATGTAAGGACGCTGTCCACCTTCTGGTGCTGAAGCCTCCCAGAAACCCAAACTTGTCTGGCTGCCTCTCAGGACATGACACCACAGCCAGCGGCCTCGCCTGGGTCCTGTACAACCTCGCGAGGCACCCGGAGCACCAGGAGCGGTGCCGGCAGGAGGTGCGAGAGCTCCTGAGGGACCGCGAGCCTAAAGAGATTGAGTGGTGAGTGCAGGTGCACATGGTCTATTCCTGACACCCTCTGCTGGCTCTGCGCCCCAGCTGGGAGTGGGAAGGTCTTTTCGTCCATTCTGTGATTTTTGCTTAGTGGGAATAGGAGCAGAGCCCAGAGGTGGGGTCTAGTACCCAGCCCGGGTCTCTAAGGACAGGTTACAGCCTTCTGGGTAGAAGATATGGACGGCAAGAGAATTAGTGCAATGTGTGAGGGCAGATCATGCCCCTTAGGACCTGTTCAGAGAGTGAACCTCCCTTCTGCTCCCTTACTTTTCTCTCTGAAATCACATTCTTTCAAACATCTTCACCACCTGGATGTTTGCTGGGCTCCTAACTCCTATCATATTGTTCAGTCCAGGGTTCACAGGGGACACCTGAGGATTGAAGTCACTCAACTCTTGTCCATGAACACCTGCTCCTTCATCCACCCAGTCCCCATTCAGTGAACACTGCCATACTGCCTGCCTATCCCCAACTCTGTGCCGTCCCCAACTCTTCCCAGCCCTATCCTGTGTCCTGGAGACCCGGGAAGCACCCAGACCTGGCCTGTGCCTTCCAGGAGCTCCCAGCCTGGTGGGGGATCGTCCCAGGTCAGGACACTCCCAGTCCACATGGGCAGGACCTGTGTTCAGAGCAGATAGGCAAGACTGAGAGTGGAGAGAGTTCTCAGCTGAGACCTTGAATGCTGATCAGTAGACATTTGGGTGTAGTTGTGTGCAGTTCTGTCAAGAAGATAGTGTGGGCAAAAGTGATGGGGAGGGGAAGGGCACAGGAAGAGGGAGAGGGGGAGGGAAGGTAGCAGAGAGGGAGAGATAAAGAGAGACAAAGAGCGGGAGAGACGAATAGAATGGAGGAGGGGGAAGGAGAGAGAGAGAAAGGAGAGGGAAGGAGGGAGCAAGAGAGGGAGAGAGAGTGAGGGATGGAGAGACAAAGGAAGGGAAGGAGAGAGGAAGGGAGGGAGAAAGAGGGAGAGAGACTGACTCATGGTGAGATGATGAGGCTGGGAGATGGCAGGAGAGGCCGGTTGTGGAAGACTTTAGTGAAATGTTAAGGGCTCCAATTTTAAGTCAAAGGCAATGGGGAACCAAGGAAGGTGTTTGAGCAGGAGGAGGACAGGTGAGATCTGGGTAGCAGAGAGAGATTTCTGGGGCTGGGGGGCCTGCTGGAGAGGACAAGCTGTAGGATCGGGCCCAGGGAGGAGATCCAAGGCCTGAGCCAGGCCAGGGGCTGGGGGCTGGTGAGGAGACGTTGGACTGGACAGGCGTTTTGGAGGAAGTGTTCACTCCAAGTCTTGCTCAGCACAGCGGTCCTGTGAGGTGGAGAAACACTTTTATTGTTTTTAATCCAAGACTTAACCAAAATTATGCACTTAGTAAAAAAGAAGAGTGCAAAAGAATTTGCAATAAAAATGGACTTCCTTCTTAATCTGCACCCTGTGGGTAACTCTTGTCAATGAATTCCTGTGCCTCCTTTTAGAAGACATCTATCCTTATACCCACATTTATATGACTCCTCTCTTTCTGTCTCTGTCCAGGTGGGAGTTCAGGTGTGCACATTAAAAGTATAACTTTGAACTCTCTACTTTTTCTTGAAGAATGAGTTTTGGAAAAGTGGTTTTGAATGACATAAACCACGGTGAGAACAAGTTCTTATTGCACTAAATGAGACATTACAGAGAAGACTAGGGCTATCCTTGACACCATAAGTTTGGTTAACGTCCATCACCACACACAGTTACAAACTTTTCTTTCTTGTGGTGAGAACTTTCAAGATCTACTCTTTTAGCAGCTTTCAAATATATAATACAGTATTGTTAATTAAACTCACTGTGTTGTACCTTACATCTCTTTGGCTACTTTGGGCTAATTTTTATGAAGTCAGATCTGTCAGAATTTTCTTTTGCAGACATTCCCTCCATCCATACCCTAGGGTTCTGTGGGTTTCCTTAACTAGATGTTAAGTTTTCACGTATTCATGTGTCTGTCTCTCAGCTTTGTATTCTGTTCCATGGGTCTATTTTCCTCTCCTTGCAGAGGTGCTACACTGTTTTTTTAACTCCTGCATATTTGTGATAAATCTTAACATACAGTAGAGTTCCTCTTCTTTTTAATCTTTCAATTTTAAATTGACTTAGCTCTTCATCGCCTTTTATTTTCCCAGAAACAATTTTGGAGTAGGTTTATCAAGTTCTTTAAAATGTCAGGTACATTTTCATTTGAATTGGATATATTCTACTGGTTGACTTGAATGTATGATTGGCCTGTGGAAAATGGATTATTGCACAATATTAACACACACTATCCCAGAGTGTGGAATGGACATCCATTTCTGGATATTCAAAAAATCTTTAGTCTGTTAATAGAGTCTAAAATTTTTGCATAGACATTTTATGCACATTTTGTTAAATTAATCCTTAGATATATTTGTTGCTATGGTGAATCATATCTTCTATTTGGATTGAGAGAAGTTTATAAATTCAGTAGGAATATGCAGATTTCAGATTTTTACCAATTTTAATCCAGGTATTCTATATAAATATTGTTATAATCTTCTCTCTTGTTGTCTTTTCTAATTGGTTGTTGCTTATACATAGAAAAACCAATAATTTGTGCCTATAAATTTTGTGCCTAATGAATATAGTAAATACCAAAGAGGGAGTCTCATGTAAATAGGAAAAATGAAGATCGTTTAATTAAAGATCTTGGAACAACTGGGAAGCTACCTGGAAAACAGTTAATTCAAACTGTGTTTATGTATTATAAGCATACAACATCTAGATGAATCAAAGATTTAAAATAAAAAATAAAGGAGTCTTAAAACTCTAGTTCTAGTCTAAAAACCCTGGAAAAATTGTTTTATAGTTCCAGGGTAGGGAAGGCCCTATTTTTTAAACTGTATTCTATTTTACTTTTTATCAAGATTATGATAGTTTACAACATTGTGAAATTTCAGTTGTACATTATTATTTGTCAGCCATATTGTAGGTGCACCCCTTCACCCTTTGTGCCCACCCTCCCAGTCCCCCTTTCCCCTGGTAGCCACTAATCTGTTCTCTTTGTCCACATGTTTAACTTCCACATGGGAGTGGAGTCATACAGAGATTGTCTTTCTCTATCTGGCTTATTTCATTTAACATAATACCTCAAGGTCTATCCATGTTGTCATGAATGGGACAATTTTATCCTATTTTATGACTGAATAGTATTCCATTGTATATATATATATACCATATCTTCTTTATCCACTCATCAGTCAATGGGCACTTCGGTTGCTTCCACGTCTTGGCTATTATGAATAATGCTGCAATGAACATAGGGTTGCATGGGTCTCTTTGAATTGCTGATTTCAAGTTCTTTGGATAGATACCTAGTAGTGGGATGGCTGGGTCATATGGGGTCTCTATTTTTAATTTTTTGGGAAGTCTCCATAGTGTTTTCCACAGTGGCTGCACCAGTTTGCATTCCCACCAGCAGTGTATGAGGGTTCCTTTTTCCGCACAACCTCTCCAACACTTGCTATTTTTGTTTTGGTTATTTTAGCCATTCTAACGGGTGTAAGGTGATATCTTAGTGTAGTTTTGATTTGCATTTCCCTGATGATCAGCGATGATCAACGTCTTTTCATGTGCTTATTGGCCATCCGTATATCTTCTTTGGAGAAATGTCTGTTCATGTCTCCTGCCCATTTTTTATCAGGTTGTTTGATTTTTTTGTTGTTGAGTTGTGTGAGTTCTCTACATATTATGGAGATTAATCCTTTGTTGGATATTTGGTTTGCAAGTATTTTTTTTCCCATTTGGTGGGTTGTGTTTTTGTTTCAATCCTGTTTTCCCTTGGGGAAGGCCCAACTTTTGTCACAAGTCCCAGGAGATAGACAAGAAGAGATTGATACACTATTAAATGAAAAAGATACAGAGCAGTATTTGTAGTATATAATGTGCCATTTTATAACTTTTTTTAAGATGCAAAAACATAACTCTGGAAGGATACAGGAAAAACAACAACCTCAGCAAACTATAAAGAGGGGAAATGAGTGGTGTTGGGCCACAGGGACGGTGTTTTGTAGTTTTCTAATTTTGAACCAGTTAACTGTATCAGCTATTAAAAATTCAAATCACCACACAACAAGAAGGGAGTGAAAGAAAAAGAATTCAGCCCCGTTACCAGATCTTCAATGCTTATAAGTTTTTTTCTGGGGGACTCTCATGTTTTCTAAGTGTAAAATCACTCTCTACCAAAAGTGACATGTTTATCCCCACATTTTGAATTGCACTACACTCCTTTTTTCCCTTGTCTAATTGCATTAGCTTGTATCTCTAGCACGGTGATAAATAAGAGCAAAACATTGGAGCTGTTTCTTTCATTTCTTAATAATTCCTTTGCCTTTTGATTTTAATTTCTTGCCATAAAAATTATTTTATTTTATGCAAATTTGAAAACCATTTTATGGTTGGCTTTTGGGTGTTGGGTTTTGCTCAGAAAAGCTTTAAAAAATATCTAGCTGATGTTCTCAGTCTGGCACTTGTGTAATATTGCTTTTCTTTCAAACCACAGTATTGAGATGTGACTGACATACAAAAAGCTGTACACATTTAATGTACACAACTTAGTGAGTTTGGAGATGTGTGATCCATCTGGAATTTATCCTGTTATAGGAGTGAGGGTCAGAGGAAGGTGGAGAGAGGCTCTAACGGGGCAGGAGGAGGGCTGAGGGATCTCTGTTTTGGCTCCCTGGATAATTGTTGGGGTGTTTCCTTAGGGACGACCTGACCCAGTTGCCCTTCCTGACCATGTGCATCAAGGAGAGTCTGCGGTTGCATCCCCCAGTGACAATGGTCTCCCGCTGCTGCACCCAGGACATTGTGCTCCCGGATGGCCGGATCATCCCCAAAGGTGCCCTCAACGTCAAGGGGAAGAGCATCCTGGGCAGGAAAAGGGGCCTGTCTGCCAGCGGGGGACCTCTTCCTGACCGGCCCCTCGTCTCCCACAGGTGTTATCTGCCTCATCAGCATTTTCGGGACCCACCACAACCCATCCGTGTGGCCAGACCCTGAGGTGCTGCCTCCCCCCACTCTCATCCTTGTCTGCTCCCCTAAGGGGACCCAGGGGAGGGCGCAGGGTTCTGACCTGACAAATGAGACATCACCTCCCCCCATCATACACACGTCTGACTCTCCAAGGCTGGAGGTCCAGGGAGAACCCACCCAGCAGCCCTGTCTTGGCCTCGCCCCCAGGTCTATGATCCCTTTCGCTTCGACCCAGAAAACACCAAGGAGAGGTCACCTCTGGCCTTTATTCCCTTCTCAGCGGGGCCCAGGTGAGGACGGCAGGCATCTGAGGTGGGGATGTGGTGATGGGGGCGGGGGTCTGGGATTGAGATCCCAACATGACTGTGAGGGCGGGAAAAGGGGAAAAGTGAAGATGGGCAGAGTTCCAGCTCTCCTTCCCCCCTGCCCCGGAGGTTATGGGTAATGGTCTGGGGCCTGGGGTCCTCGGTGTGCTCAGAGCCCCTGCCCCCTGTCTGCTGGTCTGAGCTCGGGCTGCAGGCTGGGCCAGGCTCAGGGGATGTGCAAGCCCTGGCGGAGGCCCAGGCTTCTCTCTGCCTGCGGGCAGGGATGGGGGTCTCTGGACAGGTTCCGG
>NW_025802963.1:48093-125289 GCF_021613505.1 Equus quagga
ATATGCTATGGATTATAGATTGTGGTGTTCTTAATCAAATAACTTTTGCTGTAGAAATTTCATGTTTATAAAAATAGATACACAGATATTCAAGTAAAATGTGGGTGGTGTTAAACACCTTTCATAGAACGTGTATGGCCTGGCACCTCTGCGGATACTGATGTTTTTGGTCCTATCAACAGAGGTAGACCACTGAGAAAGGAGAAATTGATACCCAGCTCCCCCACGTAAATGCTGTTTCATCCTCACAGCCATCTTATGATCAGAGAGATTAACGCACTTGCTCAAGGTCACTCAGTGAGTGGTGGAGTGGGGGTGAATTTGGTCAGCTTGGCATCAGAGGTATGCCCTAACCTACAAAGGAAGAGATCTTCAAGGTGTATCTCAGCCCTAGGTACATCAGATCACCTGGGGAAGCACTCCAGGATTGCTAGATGAGACCCTGCAACCTAAAATTTTTTTTTAACATTTTATTAAGATTATGATAGTTTACAACCTTGTGAAATTTCACTTGTACGTTATGTTAGTCTTGTTTTAGGTACATCACTTCACCCATTGTGCCCTCCCCCTACCCCCCCATCCCCTGGTAACCACCAGTCAATTCTCTTTGTCTCTATGTTTAACTTCCATCTTTGAGTGGAGTCATACAGAGTTTGTCTTTCTCTGTCTCTGCAACCTGAATTTTTAAATATAATAGTTTTGACATGGAATACATTCACTCACATAAAAAAGTATTGGTTCTCCATATGTCTTTTGTTTGTCCAGTTTCTTCTTTAGGTAAACACTTTTCTTTCTGTACATCATTTCATAGCATATTTATGCAAATAATATATGTGCTTAGTTACACCTGGCCTCATCTCAACATGGTACGTAAATTTACAAATGTACAATTTGCTCTACTTGGTGTGCAGTTCTGAGCTTAGAGAAACGCCTAGAGTCATGTGACCATCTCTCCTGCAGTCACCCTTGGGAGTCAAAAGCCTCCTCTCACCCCCAACCCCCCGCAACTACTGGTCAATTCTGCATCCCTATATTCTGGCTTCTTTCACTTAACGTAATGCATTTGCAATTCACCCCTGTTGCATATGCCAATACTTTGTTTCTTTTTATTGCTAAGTAATATTCCATCGTATGGATGGGCTACTCTTTTTATCGTGAGTTGGAGAGCGTGGGTTGTTTTCAGTTTGTGGCTATTATGAATAAAACTACTGTGAATATTTGTTTACAAGTGTTCATTGCTCGTGGAATGGGATGGCTGGATCACATTATATGTGTGTGTTTAACATTAGAAGAAATGACCAAACTGTATCCAAAGTGTTTGTGTCAGTTTTAAAAATTTAATTTAATTAAAATTTCCAGCTTCACTGATATATAATTGACACATAACACTGTGTAAGCTTAAGGTGTACAATGTGTTGATTTGATACATTTATACAATCCAAAATTGTTTCCACCATAGTATTAGCTAACACTTTCATCCTGTCGCATAATTACCATTTTTTTTGTGGTGAGAACAATTATGATATACTCTCTTAGCAAATTCAAGTATATGATACAGTATTACTAGATATAATTACCATTCTGTACATTAGACCTGCAAACTTGTTAACCTTATAACTGGAAGTTTGTACCCTTTGACCATTATCTCCTCATTTCTCCTCCTCCCAACTGTTGGGAACCACCACTCTATTTCTCTGGTTTGTCTGTTTTAGATTCCACATATAATGGAGATGACAGAGTATTTGTCTTTTGCTGTCTGACTTATCTTACTTAGCATAATGCCCTCAAGGCAATTTGTTGCAAATGACAGGTTTCCCTTCCATCTCATGGATGATAATATTCCATTGTGTATATTGCGTATATTCTTTATCCATTCATCCATTGATGGACACTTAGGTTTTACCTATATCTTGGCTATTGTGAATAATGCTGCAGCAAACGTGGGAGTACACATATCTCTCTCAGATCCTGATTTCAATTTCAATTCCTTTGGATACATACCCAGAAGTGGATCATACAGTAGTTCTATTTTTAATTTTTGAGGAACGCTCATACTGTTTTCCTAGGTGTCTCTGTCATTTTCTATTCCCGTCAGTGATGTGTGAGAGTGCTAGCTGCTCCACACACTCATTGGCACTTGCTGGTATCAGTTTTTCTCCAGCCATCCTATCCTTATGAGTGTCATTTTAGTTTGCATTTGCTAATGACTAATGATGTTGAACACTGGTTCATGGCTTATTTGCCATCCATATATCTTATTTAGTGAACTGTCTATTCGAATCTTTTGCCCATTTATTTTCCTTGTGTTATTTGCCTTCTTATCTTTGGATTTGGAGAGTTCTTTACATATTTACCATACAAATATTTTGCCACATATGTGATTTGAAAGTCTTTATTCCTAGTCTGAGGTTGGCCTTTACTTTATTTTAAGTTTCTTTCACAGAGCAAAAATTTTAAGTTTTTTAAAGTACCATTTATGAACTTTTTCTTTCTATGGATTAAGGTTATGGTGTTATATATAAGAACTCTTTGCCTAAACCAAGGTCACAAAGATTCTCTCCTATTTTTTCCTCTAAAAGTTTTAGATTTTACATAATTTAGTCATATGATCCATATTAAGTTAAATTTTGAATAAGGTGTGAAGTATGAGTTGATTTTTTTGTTTTGCATGTGGACATCCAATTGTTTCAGTACCGTTTATTGAAAAGACAATCCTGGAGTGACATCAGTGGTGGAGTGAGTTGTCCCCTTTGTCTCTCCTCTCTAAGTTACAAGTGAATGGACACCTGTTAATCAACAGAGGATCCACTACATAGCACAGCAGGATGCCTGAGAGATCCATGCAGGTGACCTCTGAAGGTGCATGGACTGGCCCCCTGGGAAGCAGCAGGATGAGGGGAGCTCCCCCTGCCCTCTCTCCAGTGGTAAGGATCCAGGAAGCAGATCCTCACACAGTGGCCACTGAAAATATGTGTGGAGGCAGGGCAGCCTGGCTTGCATGTGAATGCCTGAGGAGCAGTGGAGCCCAGTGTGCCACAGTGGCCCTGCCTGTAAGTGCTCTCCATCGAGTGCTCGTGGTTCAGCCCGTGTGAAGGTGTGCAACCTGTGTAAGCATGACCTGCCAGCCGAGTGTGGTGACCCAGCCTGCACTAGTGAAGGCAACCTGCTGAGTGGCTGTGGCCTGGCCTGTGCAAATGCAGAGCATCCTACTGGCACAACCAAGAGAAGATGGGACAGGAATAGAAAAAACAGCCAATTACCTTTGCCCAATGGTGGCAGGGGGAATCTGTGACCAGAAGTAACAGGAACCACAGCAGAACCAGTGATGCCATCCCCAGTGGTGGCATCCCTGGCACCACCTTCACCACCAGCAGTAGCTGTACACAAGTTCCTGAGTCCCCAGACCCCTGCCAAGGACAGTGACACCAGCAAATGCAGCATCTCTGGGAGCAGTGCAACCAGCACCCAAAGACATCCTGGGAACAGCAGCACAGGTAGAGCATGGGACTGCAGTGTGTGAGCCTGGAGAGACCCAGTGGAGGACATGAGACCCAGTTGACAAGAACCAAAGTAACCAAAGCTGTACTCAAATAAGAAAGGTGGTTACTATCAGAAATGCACCAGCAGAAGATCAAAAACCATCATCAGAACCTAGATCATCAAAAATCATGAAGATCTACAGTAACATGGCAGAACAGAATGAGAATGACAGCTCTGTAGAAACAGAACCTGAAGTCACAGAAGATGACAACCTGACTGACGGAGAATTCAAAATAGCGGTCATAAAGAAACTCAGCAAATTGCAGGAAAACTCAGAAGGACAGTTTAGTGAGCTCAGGAATTAAATTAATGAGCAGAAGGAGTACTTCACCAAAGAGATTGAAGCTCTACAAAAAATACAAACAGAAATTCTGGAGATGGAGGATACAATTAATGAGATAAAAATAATGTAGAAAGCACAAAAAATAAATAGCTCTTATGGAGGAGAGAAGTAGTGGGCTTGAAGATAGAAACCTAAAAATGCTTCAGGTAAGGGAGGAGAAAGAAGTAAGATTTTAAAAAATGAAGAATTTCTTTGAGAAACATCAGACTGAATTAGGAAAAGCAACATAAAGATTATAGATATCCTATAGGGAGAAGAGTGGGAGAAAAGAGCAGAGAGCTTGTTTAAAGAAATAATACCTGAGAACTTCCCAAACCTGGGGAAAAACTGGACATACATGTACATGAAATCAATAGAACTCCTAATTACATCAGTGCAAAAAGACCTTCTCCAAGGCATATACTATTAAACTGTCAAAAGTCAATGAGAAAGAAAAAATATTAAGGGCATCAAGGCAGAAGAAAATAACCCACAAAGAAACCCCTATCCAGCTTTCATTTGATTTCTCAACAGAAAACTTAGAGGGTAGGAGAGAATGAAATGATATATTCAAAAGAGGGAAAGACAAAAACTTTCAGCCAAGAATAACCTATCCAGTGAAACTACCCTTCAGATACAGTGGAGAAATAAAAGCTTTCTCAGATAAACAAAAGGTGAGGGAGTTCACCGCCACTAGACCTCCTTTACAAGAAATGCTCAAGGATGCTATGATACCTGAAACAAAAAGGCAAAGGTCTACAAACTTTAAGCAAGGAGATAAATATACAGACAAAATCAGAAAACCGTAGCTCTCTTTCAGGAGAGCAAATACTTAATTATAACATAAAAGATAAAGGGAAAGAAAGCATGAAAAATAACTATAAACACTTCAAGGTGCCAGGCCAGTGGCATAGTGGCTAAGTTCACATGGTCCGCTTTGTTGGCCCAGGATTTGCAGATTTGGATCCTGCATGTGGACCTGCACGCTGCTCATTGAGCCATGCTGTGGCTGCATCCCACATACAAAATACAGAAAGATTGGCACAGATGTTAGCTCAGGGCCAATTTTTCTCACCAAAAAACAAGCAGACAAACAAAAACCCTTTAAACACATCAATTTAGTCACAAACTCACAACACAAAATAGAATAACTTGTGACAACTAAAAAATAGGTGGAGAAGAGGAAAGGGACAGAACCTGCATAGGCCAATGGAGAGATGAGGCTATCAGAAAATGGACTATCTTGTCTATGAGATCTTTTATACAAACATCATGGTAAACACAATAAAACATTTAGACCAGAGTAACAAATCATAAATAAAGAGCAAGTTGAGAAAACCATCACAGAAAACCACCAAACTGAAATGGTAGTCAGAAATACAAAGGAAAAGAAACAATGGAAATATAGAACAATCAAAAAACAAGAGATAAAATGGCAGGATTAAGCCCTCATATATCAGTAATCACTCTAAGTGCAAATGGACTGAATTCACCAATCCAAAGACACACAGTGGCTGCATGGATTAAAGAAAAAGGCCCAACCATATGCTGCCTCCAGGAAACACATCTCAGCTATAAAGACAAACAGAGCCTCAGAGTGAAGGTATGGAAGCTGATACTCCAAACAAATGGCAAGCAAAATAAAGCAGCTGTAGCTATGCTTATATCACACAAAGCAGACTTCAAGAGAAAAAAGACAATGAGAGAAAAAGATGGGCATTCTATAATGATAAAGGGGACATTCCAGCAAGAAGACATAATACTTATTAATATGTGTGCCCCTAACACAGGAGCACTAAAGTATATAAAGCAACTATTAACAGACCTAAAGGGAGAAATTGACAGCAAGACAATAGTAGTAGGAGACTTCAACACCCCACTTACGTCAATGGATGGATCATCCAGACAGAAAGTCAACAAGTAAAGTGGCCTCAAATGAAATACTAGACCAGATGAACTCAATAGATTTATTGAACCATCCATGCAATAACAGCAGAATTTACATTCTTCTAAGGTGCATGTGGGACGTTGTCAAAGATGGACCATATGTTGGGAAACAACGCAAGTCAAGAAAATTAAGAAGATTGAAATCATATCAAGCCTCTTTTCTGACTACTATGCTGTGAAAATAGAAATGAACTACAAGCAAAAATCTAGGAAAGTTACAAACATGTGGCAATTAAAAAAGAAGCTACTGAACAACAATTGGATAAATGAAGAAATCAAAGGAGAAATAAAAAAATTCCTGGAGACAGATGAAAATGAATGCATAATGTACCAACTCCTATGGGATGTGCAAAGGCAGTCCTAAGAGGGAAATTTAAGGCAATACAGATCTACCTGAACAAATGAGAAAAATCTCAAATAAGTAATTTTAAACTACGCTTAGTAGAACTTGAAAAGGAAGGACAAACAAAGCTCAAAGGCAGCAGAAGGAGGGAAATAATAAAAATTACAGCAAAGTAGATGAAGTAGAGACTAAAAAAAATTAGAAATGATCAATGAATCTGAGAGCTGGTTCTTTGAGAAAATGAACAAAATTGACAAACCATTAGCCAGACTCATTAAGAAAAAAAGAGAGAAGGCTCAAATAAATAAACTTAAAAATGAAGGGGAGAAATTACAATAGATACCATAGAAATAAGGATTATAAGAGAATACTATGAAAAACTATATTTCAACAAGTTGGATAACCTAGAAGAAATGGATAAATTCTTAGACTCATACAACCTCTGAAAACTGAATCAAGAAGAAAAAGATAATCTGAATAGACCAATCACAAGTAAAGAGATTTAAACATAAGAAAAAACCTCCCCAAAAGCAAAAGTCCAGTACCTGATGGTTTCCACAAGGGTTCTGCCAAACGTTCAAGGAATATTTAATACCTATCCTCAAAATATTCCAAAAAATTGGAGAAGATGGAATGCTTTCTAATGCATTAAATGAGGCCAATATTATACCCTGATACCAAAAGCAGACAAGGACAACAGAAAGAAGGAAACTCCCAGGCCAATATCGCTTGTGAGCACAGATGCAAAGTCCCCCCAAAATATTGGCAAATTGAATACAACAATACCTTAAAAGGATGTACGCCACGATCAAGTGGGATTTAGTCCAGGGATGCAGGGATGCTTCAACATCCACAAATCAATCGATGTGATACACCACATTAACAAAATCAGGAAAAGATCACATGATCATCTCAATAGATACTGAGAAAGCATTTGACAAGATCCAGAATCCATTTATGATAAAAATTCTCAATAAAATGGGTATAGAAGGAAAGGACCTCAACATAATAAAGGCCCTATGTGACAAGCTCATAGTCAATATCATACTTAGCAGTGAAAAACTGAAACCCATCCCTTTGAGGACAGGAACAAGAAAAGTGTGCTCACTCCCCACCACTCCTATTCACCATACTACTGGAGGTTTTGGCCAGAGAAATTGGGCAAGAAAAAGATATAAAACATATCCAAATTGGAAAAGAAGTGAAACTCATGCTGTTTGTTGATGACATGATTCTACATATAGAAAATCCTAAAGAATCCACCAGATAACTGTTAGAAATAATCAACAACTACAGCAAAGTTGCAGGGTACAAAATCAACTTACAAAAATCAGTTGTATTTCTATACACTAATAACGAACTAACAGAAAGAGAAATCAAGAATACAATCCCATTTACAATTGCAACAAAAAGAATAAAATATCTAGGAATAAATTTAACCAAGGAGGTGAAAGATCTATACACTGAAAACCAAGACATGATTGAAAGACATCAAAGAAGACATAAAGAAATGTAAAGATATTCCATGCTCATGGATTGGAAGAACAAACATTGTTAAAATGTCTATACTACCTAAAGCCAACTACAGATTCAATGCAATCCCAGTCAGAATCCCAATGACATTCTTCACGGAAATTGAACAAGGAGTCCTAAAACTCATATGGAATAAGAAAAGATTGCAAATAGCCAAAGCAATCCTGAGAAAAACGAACAAAGCTGGAGGCATCGCAATCTCTGACTTCAAAATATCCTACAAAGCTATGAAATCAAAACTGCATAGTACTGGCAGAAAAGCACACACAGATCAATGGAACAGAACTGAAAGCCCAGAAATAACACAAGACGTATATGAACAGCCAATCTTAGACAAAGGAACCAGGAACATGTAATGGAGAAAGGAAAGTCTCCTGAATAAATGGTGTTGGGAAAACTGGACGGCCACATGCAAAAGAATGGAAGTAGACCGCTACCTTATACCATACACAAAAATTAATTCAAAATGGATTAAAGCCTTGAATGTAAGACCTGAAACCATAAAACTCCTAGAAGAAAATATAGTCAGTACACTCTTTAACATCAGTCTTAGCAGCATCTTTTCGAATACCATATCTACTCGGGCAAGGCAAACAAAAGAAAATGAACAAATGGGACTACATCAGACTAAAAAGCTTCTGCAAGGCAAAGGACACCAGGAACAAAATCAAAAGACAACACACCAGCTGGGAGAAAATCATTTATTTCTCATATATCTGACAAGGGATTAATTTCTAAAATATATAAAGAACTCATACAACTCAATGACAAAAAAACAAACAACCCAGTCAAAAAATGGGCAGAAGATCTGAACAGATATTTTTACAAAGAAGATATACAGATGACCACAGGGACACGAAAAGATGTCTAACATCACTAATTATTAAGGAAATGCAAAGCAAAGCTACAATAAGATATCACCTTACACCTGTCCGAATGGGTATAATTACCAAGACAAAAAGTAACCAATGTTTGAGAGGATGTGGAGAAAAGGGAACCGTCACACAATGCTGGCAGGAATGCAAACTTGTGAAGCCACAATGAACAGTTTGGAGATTTCTCAAAAAATTGAAAATAGAAACACTGTATGATCTAGCTAGCCCACTACTGGATATTTTTCCAAAGAATGTGAAATCAACAACTCAAAGAGACTTATGCATTCCTATGTTCATTGCAGCATTATTCACAATAGTCAAGACATGGAAGCAACCCATGTGCCCATCAACTGTTCATTGGATAAAGAAAATGTGGTATATATATACAATGGAATACCATTCAGCCATTAAAAAAGACAAAATTGTCCCATTTGCAACAACATGGGTGGAACTTGAGGAGATGATGTTAAGCAAAATAAGCCAGACAGAGAAAGACAAACATTGCATGAGTCCATCATATGTGGCGATAAACAAACAGATGGACAAAGAGAACAGTTTAGTGGTTACCAGAGGGGAAGTGGTTGGGGAGCAGTGGACGAAAGAGGTAAAGGGGCACATATGCATGGTAAAGGATAAGAAGTAGACTGTTGGAGTTTAGCACGATGCATTTTATACAGTAGCTTATGAATAATAATGTACACCTGAAATTATGCAATGTTATAAACCACTGTGACCTCAATAAAATAACTGAAGAAAAACCAACAAAAAGTATTCACAAAACTATGTAGCAGATTTTGTAAGGTAATATACAGATAATAAGTGCAGATACCAAACATGTTAAAGAAGGTTCCTATGATGGGGATGGGAAGGGGTATGGAAATGGAGGAGAAAAAATAAAATCATTAAAATAAAACAAGAGAGAAGACTTGCCAAAAAAATCCCTTCATATGGTAGGATAATGATGCCTGGTGCTCAGCTCAGTGTCTGCAGATAATAAGACTGTTCAATGCATATTGGCCCATTTTGTTGAGATTATTCTACATTATAAGTCTTGTCCAGTTGCACAGCAAAAATTGGTCAAGTTCATTCTGAATTGTGCTCTTCTGAAATGGCCATTCCGCTGTTCTCACTCTAACGCAGAGGCTCTCAGCCAGAGGTGACTTTGCCTTCTCCCGGCACAGGGGACACTGGCAACGTCTGGAGACATTTTTGCTTGTCACAACTGGGGGCGTTGCTCACATCTAGTTGGTCGAAGCCAGGGATGCTGCTAAACACCCTACAATGCACAAATGGCCCCACCAAAGAGAATTATCTGGCCCCAAATTTCAATGGTTCCAAGATTGAGAAACCCTTCAACTGAAATCCATCGGCCCTTCTCTGGCCTTGAATGGAGCCTCCGGGAGTTCCCTTGAATCCACTAACTTGGTCTCTCAGCAGAGATGAGCTTCATGCCCCATGCATCCCTGGAAATTAATCTGCTAATTTGAATTTTCAGATGCATTTTAAAGGAGATATTCATAAAACTAGTGCCAACTTAAATCCCTGGACAATTGCATTGTTTCCATGTCTCTGTACAGAGAAGGGTTTGTTGTTTAATCATTATCATTTTGGGCCAACTCATAGCCAAATATTCCCTCTGGACCTTGTCCAGGAATGTCAAGTGCATGATGTACTTGGTTCTTTCTTTTCACCCATATCTCACCCCTCCTAAGGGGAAGAAAAGGGAGCTTATTCCTATTAAGCATTCACTATGTAGTGGGCACCATGCTAGGGTCAGAGAGCGACTGATGGGTTTTGTTGAAGGGTTTCTCGACCTTGGCCCTATGCGCATCTTGGGCTGGATAATTTGGAGTATTTCACAGGCACGTTGTTTTCACTTGGTCCTTATCCGTAGGTGTTGGTATTATCTGCCTTGGATGGAGAAGGAGCTGAGATTTAAAGCAATGCAGCAGCTGACTGTCCTGGGGGGAATAGTGCTGCCCCCAACTGCACATCCACTGCAGCCTCAGAGTGTGGCCTAATTGGAAAGAGGGTCCTTGCGGATGTACTTACTTAAGGATCTGGAGATGAAATCATCCTGGTTTTAGGGTGTGCCCTAAACCCAATGACCAGTGCCCTTATAAGCAGAGGAGAGGACACACAGAGACCCTGAGAAGATGCCATGTGAAGACGGAGGCAGAGATTGAAGTGACCCAGCTACACGCCAAGGAGCACAAGGATTGCGGGAAGCCACAAGAATCCAGGAGAGAGGTCTGGGACAGATTCCCCATAGAGCCCCCAGAAGGAATCCATCTTGCCAACCGCTCAATTTTGGATTTCTGGCCTCAAGAACTGCGAGAGAATAAATCTCTGTTGTCTTAGACCATCCAGTCGGTGTTACTTTGTTTCAGCAGCCATAGGAAAATAATACACCAACCCAAGATCACCCCGCAAACAAGTGGTAGAATCAAATTAAAACCACAGCTGGTGTAACTCCAGAATCCCTGCTTTTCTCTTCACGTCCTACTTTCCAACAAAGAGTAATGGATTGTTCAGGTCCTACTTCCCTAAGGAAACCCTTGGCTCTTCTGCCCCAATCATGGTGTGTTTATCTCCTCTGTCTGATGACTGTCTTACTGCCTGGCCTGGGGTAGAAGCCACCTCACCAGCCACGGGTCCAGGGTCCCCTTGGATGTCCTTTCCCTGGCGCACCCCCAGTCACTCACCTGGCTCTGGCATGCTGGTCCTTTCAGCTGGTTGGTCAACAGCCCCCCGTCTCCACCTCGAGAAGATACCATGCAGGTCGACTCTGGTTTACCTCCAAGAGCTGTCGATTGGTGTGGAACACAAAGTCAACTCAAAGCCACTGGCCCAGGACCTTTAGATCTTCCACCACTGAAGACTATATGGTATCTCCCCAATGTCTTAGCCATTGAAGGCCTCCTTCCTTCCATTGGGCTCTCAGCACTGCTTTTATCTGACCTCTTCTTCTCTTCCAGAATTACCAGGTGGTCCCCTTTCTACTGATGCATCCACAGAGCAGCACATTCCCCTCACTGGCTTTTGGAATCTCCTGCAAGCAGTTTCTCCAATAGGATTGGATCCCTATGTCATGGTTGGCCTTGGGCTTCACACACATTCTTCCTTCAGGACATTTTAGGAAAAAGGCGGTTCCCTGCACTGAACCCACCTTCCCCAGTCAGGCGAGCAGGGTTGGACACAGATAAGGCTTGGCTTCAGGTGGGTTATCACCTTGTCTTAAATCACCTCCTTTACACCTCAGGATGAAGAGTCTCTACAACCAGTTTTTAGTGTTGACTTTTAAAACTCTTCCTTTTCACATTCTCCTGTTGCTGCTTGCATTTCGGATCTGATGCCCTTTGCTGAAACGAGAGATGAGAGAAGAAGCATTGGGGTTATCTGACTCTCCATAGCCAATAAAACCTTTCTAGCATCTCCCACCTGTGATGGAGCATGGACAAGTCTTCCTCCATCAGGCAGAGGTGATCCAAGCCCAGTGAAAATGTTCTGATTTCTTCTAAATTCAGAAGAAAAGAGATGACTCTAAGCAAACTGGAGTATATGTCTTTATACCAAAAACAAGCTATATAAAATATATATATTTTCAATTGTTTTTAATTTGTAGAGGCTTGCCTTGTTTCCCAACATATGATCTATCCTTGAGAATGTTCCATGCGCACTTGAGAAGAACGTGTATTCTGCTGTTTTTGGATGAAGGGTTCTATATATGTCTGTTAAGTCCAACTGTTTTAGCTTTTCGTTTAGCTCCACTGTTTCCTTGTTGATTTTCTGTCTGGGTGATCTGTCCATTGATGTGAGTTCTATATTTTATAGAAGAAAGAGCCGTAGAGGCAAAAATTCCTCTGGTGCATCCAAGTTACCCTGAAATTCTGCCTTTTCGTCTCTTTGCTAGTTTGGTAATCAAATAATGAGTCCTTGAGACCCAGTTCTCAGAGTTCTTGCTCTTTTATTGTCTATTCTGCCCTCACTCGCAACCACAGAGCACCAGGTGCATAGCAAGGGCTCTATAAACATCTTCTGTATGAATAAAATCTGAGAGAGAAATACTTAGTGTGATGACATGTCTAAGGTGACAGCGTGATTGACTACAGAGCTGGGAGTCAAATCCACCCTGACTGATTCCGAGTCGTGTGTCCCCTCTATTCTGCCAAGTGAATGGAGGGTTGGCTCCTTCTGCTCTGGCTCTCCAGGCTAGTCTGATTTGATCTCTGAAAACTGCTTCAGAGCATCAGATATTTAGTTTGCCCCTGGAAGGAGATCTGAAGGTGTCTCTGGGCTGTTCCAGGGAGCAGGCCCTAAATCCAATCTCTCAGCAACAGCCAGAGCTCCAGGTCTTCCAATCTCAGCAGCTGCTACGAAGGTTCAAGCGTGGACTTTAAAATAGATGACATTCCCTGAGGGTCTGGCATGCTCAGGCTCATGCAGGCCTGACCAACTGAGATAAGACAAATGGTCACATGTCCACCTCAGAGCTGGGGAAGATTAAGAGGCATACACAATCTGTCTTTCCCTCCAAATGCTTTCATAGACTCAAAGTCCACAGGATCAGGAAAATGAATATAAAATCATCAAGTCTGGGGGCTCTTTCTTGCCTTCAGTGTCTCCTCTCTAATCATGCCTAGACCCCAGAAAGCCCCACAAGAAGGGGGGTTCCAGACTCTCACCCCTACTTGTCAGGGCCCAAGAGACTCCCTCGTGACCTTTACACACACTTCCATTCTCCTCATCCTGGGACACCTTCTTGGTAAAACCTCCCTGAAATCCAGCATCTTTAGCTAATGAATGTTGCCTTGGCCTTTGGGATGACTGACAAAACTGTGTGAGGATAGAGCTCTGGGGGACGGGGTTGCATCAGAAAGTCCCTTTTTTGTCAGGGAAAATTAACAGCCATGGGAGCTAGAGTCCTGGAGACTGGAATTATCCCTCGAGGAGTGTGCAAATCTTATTCCAGGAAGGCGGGAAGCAGTGCGACGGGTGATTGAAATTTCCAGTGATTCCAAATCCAAACTATTGTGTCAGGCAATTCAAGAATTTTTATTTGTACTCCTTCAGGAGAAGGGGATGTGAGAATCTTTTTTTTTCCTTAGCATCGACACACATGTACGCACACAAAATAACCTTTCTGATCTTCAGAGAATCTCTTCTGAATGAAATAATGAAGCTGTGACGTTGGAAGGACAGTGAGGAAGTAGCCTAGCTTTCTTATTCCACCTATTGTAGAGTAATTCTCTTCTCAAATCCATATTCTCTGAGAGTATTCACAGAACTCACAGACACAAGGGAAATCAGTAAACACTGGAGGTCTTGGTTTCCATGGGGACCTTGGCAAGGTTGCTGAAGAAATGGGAAAGGTCTTAGTGTGTATGCAGTGATACCTAGACTAAAATCAGGTGATGAGGCAGAGAGTACACAGGAGTAATGAACCAAGATACAAAAGTAGCTGGGTCCAGAACTGTAAGCTCATAAAGTCATAAACACAGGCAAGACTGATGGCTACACATAAATCATAGTCAAGGAGTCAGTTGCTCATCCCACTAAAACCATGGCAAAGGATATCCAGGTGAGGCAATCTGTAAGAGTGATTGCTTTGTACCCTTCTGGATGTTCTCTGGCATTTTGGGGACCCTCGTGGAGGTGAAAAGATGTCACGAGGGAGAAGTTGGACAAGATGAATTCCAAGGGTGCATGGAGGTGAGTGTCAGAGATGATAATAAGCGAGTACTCAGCCACAAAGAAAAAGCTCAGCCCAAAAAGAAGCCACTGATCTGAGAACCCCAGGAGAAGTAATTCCTTTGTAAGTATTTGTTTTTATGGCTTCATGAACCTGCTCATGCCCCTTGGGAGAGTCTGTCAGGTCAGAGAAAGAGACAAAGACTCATATCCTAAAAAGCTATCTTTCAAAAATCAAAATGAAAGACATTCCAAGATTAAAAACCAGGAGAATAAGTTGCTAGCAGAGTCATCCTACAAAAAACACTAAAGGAAGTCCTTTATGCTGAAAGCAATTGACCCCAGATGGTAATTTAAACCCACAGTGAAAAAACACCACAAAACTCAGGTCAAGTTAATTGTGTAATTATAAGAGAGCATATGGATGTGTCTCAGAGGGTACATTCTGAGAAATGCATCATTAGGTGATCTCAGCATTGTGTGAACATCACAGAGGGTACTTACACAAACCTAGATGGTACTGCCTACTACACACCTAGATTATATGGTATAACGTATTGCTCCTAGGCTACAAACCTGTACGGTATGTTAGTATACTGAATACTTTAGGCAATTGTAACTCAATGGTATGTATTTGTGCATCTAAACATAGAAGAGGTACATTACAAATACAATATAAAAGATAAAAATGGTACTCCTGTACAGGTAAAGAGAGACATACAGGGCCAATATATAATGATCAAAGGAACACTTCATCAGGAAGTAATAACGCTTATAAATATCTATGCACCCAACACAGGAGCACCAAATTTTATAAAGCAACTATTAAAAGACCTAAAGGAAGATGTTCAAAACAACACAAAAATAGTAGGGGACCTCAACACCCCACTCACATCAATGGACAGATCATTCAGACAAAAAATCAACAAGGAAAAAGTGGAACCAAATGAAAAGCTAAAACAGTTGGACTTAATAGACATATATAGAACCCTTCATCCAAAAACAGCAGAATACACGTTCTTCTCAAGTGCGCATGGAACATTCTCAAGGATAGATCATATGTTGGGAAACAAGGCAAGCCTCTACAAATTAAAAAAAATTGAAATAGTAACAAGCATCTTCTCTGATCACACTGCTACAAAGCTAGACATTAGTTACAAGAGAAAAGCTGAAAAAGGCACAAGGATGTGGACAGTAAACAATATGCTGTTGAACAAGCAATGGATAATTGAAGAAATTAAAGCAAAAAAATACCTGGAGACAAATGAAAATGATCACATGCCATACCAACTCATATGGGATACAGCAAAAGCTGTATTAAGAGGAAAATTCCTTGCAATACAGACACATCGTAACAAACAAGAAAAATCCCAAATAAGCAATCTCAAATTACACCTAACTGAATTAGACAAAGGACAACAAACAAAGCCCAAAGTCAGCAGAAGGAGAGAAATAAGAAAAATCAGAGCAGAAATAAATGTTATTGAAACAAAAAAGGCAGTAGAAAGTATGAATGAAACAAAGAGCTGGTTCTTTGAGAAGATAAATAAAATTGACAAACCCCTAGCCAGACTTACAAAAGAAAAAGAGAGAAAGCTCAAATAAAGAAAATCAGAAATGAAAGAGGAGAAATAACAACAGACTCTGCAGAAATACAACGGATTATAAGAGAATACTACAAAAAACTCTATGCCAACAAAATGGATAACCTAGAGGAAATGGATAAATTCTTGGACTCCTACAATCTCCCAAAGCTCACTCAAGAAGGAGCAGACAATTTGAACAGACCAATCACAAGGAAAGAGATTGAAACCGCCATTAAAAGCATCCCAAAGACTAAAACCCCAGGACCAGATGGCTTTCCTGGGGAATTCTCACAAAGTTTCAGAGAGGACTTAATACCTATCCTTTTCAAGCTATTCCAAAAAATTAGGGAGGATGGAACACTTCCCAACACATTATACAAGGCCAAAATCACGCTGATACCAAAACCTGACAAAGACAGCATGAGAAAGGAGAACTACAGGCCAATATCGCTGATGACCATAGATGCAAAAATTCTCAACAAAATTTTGGCACCCTGGATTCAGCAATTAATCAAAGCATCATACATCATGATCAAGTGCGATTCGTACCAGGGACACAGGGATGGTTCAACATCCGCAAATCAATCAACGTGATACACCACATCAACAAACTGAGCAATAAAAACCACATGATCATCTCAATAGATGCAGAGAAAGTATTTGACAAGATCCAACGGCCATTTATGAAAAAGCTCTGAGCAAAATGGGCATAGAAGGGAACTACCTCAACATAATAAAGGCCATATATGACAAACCCACAGCCAACATCATACTCAATGGGGAAAAACTGAGTGCCATCCCCCTGAAAACAGGAACGAGACAAGGATGCCCTCTATCACCCACTCTTATTTAACATAGTATTTAACTAACAAAAAAAGAACTCAAGAACACAATACCATTCACAATTGCAACAAAAAGTATAAAGTACCTTGGGGTGAATTTAACTAAGGAAGTGAAAGACCTATACAATGAAAATTACTAGGCTTTTCTGCAACAAATAGATGAGGACATAAAGAGATGGAAAGACATTCCATGCACGTGGATTGGAAGAATAAACATAGTTAAAATGTCCGTTCTACCTAAAGCAATCTACAGATTCAATTCTGTCCCAATCACAATCCCAATGATATTCTTTACAGAAATAGAACAAAGAATCCTAAAATTCACATGGGGCCACAAAAGACCCCGAACTGCTAAAGCAATCCTGAGAAAAAAGAACAAAACTGGTGGCATCACAATCCTTAACTTCAAAACATACTACAAAGCTACAGTAAGCAAAACAGCATGGTACTTGTACAAAAACAGGTGCACAGATCAATGCAACAGAATTGAAAGCCCAGGGACAAAACCACACATCGATGGACAGCTTATCTTCGACAAAGGAGCTGAGGGCATACAATGGAGAAAAGAAAGTCTCTTCAACAAATGTTGCTGGGAAAACTGGAAAGCCACATGTAAAAGAATGAAAATTGACCATTCTTTTTCATCATTCACCAAAGTAAACTCAAAATGGATCAAAGACCTAAAGCTGAGACCTAAAACCATAAGGTGTCTAGAAGAAAATGTAGGCAGTACACTCTTTGACATCAGTATTAAAAGGATCTTTTTGGACACCATGTCTTCTCAGAAAAGGGAAACAATGGAAAGAATAAACAAATGGGACTTTATCAGACCAAAGAGCTTCTTCAAGACAAAGGAAGACAGGATTGAAACAAAAAAACAACCCACTAACTGGGAAAAAATATTTGCAAGTCATACATCCGACAAAGGCTTAATATCCAAGATATATAAAGAACTCTCACAACTCAACAACAAAAAATCAAACAACCCGAACAAAAATTGGGCTGGAGACATGAACAGACATTTCTCCAAAGAAGATATACAGATGGCCAATAGACACATGAAAAGATGCTCATCATCGCTGATCATCAGGGAAATGCAAATCAAAAGTACACTAAGATTACACCTTACACCTGTTAGAATGGCAAAAATATCCAAAACAAAAAGTGACAAATGTGGCAGAGGTTGTGGAGAAAAAGGAACCCTCATACACTGTTGGTGGGAAAGCAAACTGGTGCAGCCACTATGGAAAACAGTATGGAGATTTCTCAAAAAATTAAAAATAGAAATACCCTATGACCCAGCCATCCCACTACTGGGTACATATCCAAAGAACTTGAAATCAGCAATTCCAAAAGTCCTATGCACCCCAATGTTCACCTCAGCATTATTTACAATAGCCAAGATGTGGAAGCAACCTAAGTGCCCATCAAGTGATGATTGGATAAAGAAGTTATGGTATATATATACACAATGGAATACTACTCAGCCGTAAAAAAGGGTAAAATCGTCCCATTCACAACAACGTGGATGGACCTTAAGGGTATTATGTTAAGTGAAATAAGCCAGATAGAGAAGGACAATCTCTGTATGACTCCACTCATAAGTGGAAGTTACACATAGAGACAAAGTGAACTGATTGGTAGTTACCAGGGGAAAGGGGGAGTGGGGGGAGGGCACAAAGGGTGAAGTGGTGCACCTACAACATGACTAGCCATAATGTACAACTGAAATTTCACAGGGTTGTAAACTACCAAAATCTTAATAAAAAGTTAAAACAAATGGGCAGGAGACGTGAACAGACATTTCTCCAAAGAAGATATACAGATGGCCAATAGGCTCATGAAAAGATGTCCATCATCGCTGATCATCAGGGAAATGCAAATCAAAACTACACTGAGACATCACCTTACACCCATAAGAATGACAAAAATGACTAAAACAAATAGTAACAAATGTTGGAGAGGTTGTGGGGAAAAAGGAACCCTCATACACTGCTGGTGGGAATGCAAACTGGTGCAGCCACTATGGAAAACACTGTGGAGACTTCTCAAAAAATTAAAAATAGAATTACCATATGATCCAGCTATCTTAATACTGGGTATCTATCCAAAGAACTTGAAGTCAGCAATTCCAAAAGTCCTATGCACCCCAATGTTCATTGCAGCATTATTTACAATAGTCAAGACGTGGAAGCAACCTAAGTGCCCAACAACAGATGATTGGATAAAGAAGCTGTGGTATACATATACAATGGAATACTACCCAGCCACAAAAAAGAACAAAATACTCCCATTTGCAACAACATGGATGGACTTTGAGGGAATTATGTTAAGTGAAATAAGCCAGATAGAAAAGGACAATCTGTATGACTCCACTCATATGAAGAATTTAAAAATGCAGACAAAGAGAACAGATTAGTGGCTACCGGGGGAAAGGTGGGGTGGGAGGTGGGCACAAAGTGTGAAGGGGTGCACTCACAACACGGCTGAAAAACAATAACGTACAACTGAAATTTCACAAGATTGTAACCTATCATTAACTCAATAAAAGTTAAATTAAAAAAAAAAAGAATGGCAAGAGTGGGCATCCTTACCTTGTTCCTCCTCTTAGAAGAACAGCTTTCAGTTTTTCACCACTGAGTATGATGTTGGCTGTGAGTTTTTCATATATAGCCTTTATTATGTTGAGGCACGTTCCTTCTTCACTGGAGAAGAATGTACCAGTTTATCGATAGTTTTTATCATAAATGATGTTTGATCTTGTCAAATGCTTTCTCTACATCTATTGAGATGATCACGTGATTTTTCTTCTTCTTTTTGTTGATGTGGTGTATCACATTGAATGATTTGTGGATGTGGAGCCATCCTTGCAGCCCTGAAAAAAGTCCCACTTGATTTTGGTGTATGATCCCTTTAACGTATTATTGTATTCAATTTAGTAATATTTTATTGAGGATTTTTGCAACTATTTTCATCAGCTATATTGGCCTGTAATTTTCCTTTTTTTGTGTTGTCCTTGTCTGGTTTAGTATGAGGGTGATGTTGGTCTCATAAAATGAATTAGGAAGTATCTTCTCTTCTTCCGTTTTTGGAATTGTTTGAGTAGGATAGGTGTTAAATCTTGTTTGAATGTTTTGGTGGAATTCACTGGAGAAGCTGTCTGGTCCTGGACTTTTATTTTTTGGAGGTTTTTGATCACTGTTTCAATATCTTTCCTGGTGATTGGTCTAGTCAGGTTGTCTATTTCTTCTTGGTTCAATTTTGGGAGGTTGTATGTTACTAAGAATTTATCCAATTCTTTTCATTTTTCCAGTTTGATGGCATGTAGCTTTTCATAATATTTTCTCTTATAATCCTTTGTATTTCTGTTGTATCCATTGTAATTTCTGCTCTTTATTTCTGATTTTACTTATTTGAGTCTTCTCTCTTTGTTTATTAAGGAGTCTTGCTAAGGCTTCTTCAATTTGGTTTATCATCTCAAAGAACCAGCTCTTAGTTTCATCAATCCTTTATATTGTTTTTTCAGTCTGTATTTCATCTGTGTCTGCTCTTATTTTTATTATTTCCTTCCTTCTACTGACTTTGGGCTTAATTTGTTGTTCTTTTTCTAGTTCTTCTAGGTATAGTGTAATGTTTGAGATTTTTCTTGTTTCTTGACGGTGGCCTGTATTGCTATAAACTTCTCTCTTTGTACCACTTTTGCTGCATCACCTAAGTTTTGGTATGTTGTGTTTTCATTTTCACTTGTCTCTAGGTATTTTTAATTTTTTTGATTTCTTCATTGATCCAACATTTGTTCAGCAGCATGTTGCTTAGTGTCTACGTATTTGTGACTTTTCCAGCATTCTTCTTGTAGTTGATTTCTAGTTTCATAGCATTGTGTTTGGAAAAGACACTTTATGATTTCAATCTTCTTGAATTTATTGAGGCACACCTTATTTCCCAATGTAAGATCTATCTTGGGAATGTTCTGTGTGCACTAGAGAAAAGTGTGTATTTTCCTGTTTTGGGATGGAATGTTCTGTACATACCTATTAAGTCTTTCTGGTCTAGTGTTTCACTTAAGGCCACCGTTTCCTTGTTGACTTTCTGTCTGGGTGACCTATCCGTTGACATAAGTGGGATGTTAATGGATCCCTACTACTATTGTGTTGCTGTGAATTTCTCCCTTTAGGTCTGTTAATGTTTTCTGTATAATTCGGTGCTCCTGTGTTGGGTGTATATATATTAATATGTTATATCTTCTTGGTTAAATCTCCCTTTTATCATTATATAATGCCCATGTTTTTCTCTTGTTATTTTTTTATCTTGAAGTCTGCTTTGTCTGATGTAAGTATGGCAACACTTGCTTTCTTTTGCTTGCCATTTACCCCAAGCAGCATCTTCTATCCCTTCCCTCTGAGCCTATGTTTGTGTTTAGATTTGAGATTTGTTTCCTGAAGTCATCATATTGTTGGATCTTGTTTTTTAATCCACCCAGCCACTCTGTGTCTTTTGATTTGTGTATGAAATCCATTTACATTTAGAATTATTCTTGAATTATGAGGGCTTGATATTGCTATTTTATCTTTTTCTCCTGGTTGTTCTATGTTTGCATTGTTTATTTTCCCTTGTATTTCTGTCAGACGTTTCAGTTTGGTGTTTTTCTGTGATGTTTTACTCAGTTTCCTCTTTATTTATGATTTGTGATGCTGCTCTGATTTTCTGTTTTCTGGTTACCATGACGATTGTATAAATGATCTCATAGTTGAAATAGTCCATTTTCTGATAGCCTTTTATCCCCATCAGCCTAGCTGGTTCCATCTCATTCCTCTTCATTTCTATGATTTTGTTGTTACAAATTATTCTTTTCGTGTTACGAGTTTGTGGCCAAATTGAGGTGGTTATATTTATTTTTGATACTTTCTTTCCCTTTATCCATTATGTTATAATTAAGTGTTGTCTAACCTCTTCTTACAGAGAGCTGCAATTTTTTGATTTTTTGTGTCTATTTACCTCCTTGCTCCAAACTTTGTAAACCTTTGCCTTTTTGTTTCAGGTAGGAGGGTTCCCTTCCTCACTTGTTGTAAGTCAGGTCTCATGGCAATGAACTCCCTCAGCTTTTGTTTGTCTGGGGAAGCTTTTATTTCTCTGTCATATGTGAAGGATAATTTCACTGGATAGAGTATTGTTGACTGATAGTTTCTGTCTGTCCGTATTTTGAATATATCATTCCACTTTCCTCTTGCCTGTAAGGTTTCTGCTGAGAAATCTGCTGAAAGCCTGATGGGGGTTCCTTGGTAGGTTATTTTCTTCTCTCTTGCTGCCCTTAATATTTTCTCTTTATCATTGACTTTTGCCACTTTTAATACGAAATGCCTTGGAGAATGTCTTTTTGCATTGATGTAAATTAAGAGTTCTATTGGCTTCATGTACTTGTACGCCCAGTTCTTTCCCCAGGTGTGGGAAGTTCTCAGTGATTATTTCTTTGAATATGCTCTCTGCTCTTTTCTCCTTCTCTTATTCCTCTAGGATACCTATAATCCTGATGTTACTTTTCCAAATTGAGTCAGTATTTCTCAAAGTATTTCTCAAAATCTTAGAGAGAGGATCCAAGATGATGCCATGAGTAGTCCTCTTTGTCTCTCCCCCTTCGAGTCTACAACTATTTGGACACTCATCGCTTAACAAAGGATATCCAGACAATATCTCAGGACGTCTGAGAGACCCACGCGACTATACATCGGAAGGTGGACGGACTTCCCTCTGGGAGGATGTGGAGATAGGTGAAAACTCTCCGACCCCGACCGAACAGCCTAGTACCTGCAAGCGCCTTTCTTCCAACGGACGCCCCTAGAAGATCAACACACACCTAGGGCAGGAGCGAGCACACACCAGAGGAGCAATGGTGGAAACAGATGACCAGAACCCTACCTAAACCCCCCGCAATTACTCCTAAACGCAGAGGGAAACTCTAGAGTTACACACCTGAGCCCGCGGGGAGAGTCTCGCCCTGCCATTGGCGGGGAGATCCCGCCTAGTGTTCATGGCACCTGGAGGGTCCCAGAGAGAATCACTGAGGGTATGGCGGCACCCTGGCTACCACTGCCTGCACGGTGGGGAAAGGGATTGCTGGAGATCTCAGAGAGGACTGGGGCTGGGTGAAGCTCCAGAGGCCGGCTCCGTGCCCCGGAGCGGAAGCTCCAGAGTTCCGCCCGGGCAGCAGACAAAACTCTGTCTGCCATTAGTGGAGGGGCTACGCCCAGCATTCACAACTCTGGGAAAGTCCCGGAGAGAATCCCAGAGGGCAAGGTGACCCCCAGCTGCCATTACCCGCCCTGTGGGGCTAGGGATTGCCGGAGATCTCAGAGAGGACTGGCGCTGGGTGAAGCTCCAGAGGCTGGCTCTGCGCCCTGAGGGGAAGCTCCAGAGTTCCACCCTGGCAGCAGACAAAACTCTCTGTCTGCCATTAGCAGAGGGGCCACGCCCAGCATTCACAACTCTGGGAAAGTCCCAGAGAGCATCCCAGAGGGCGAGGTGACCCCCAGCTGCCATTGCCTGCCCCGTGGGGTAAGGGATTGCCGGAGATCTCGGAGAGGACTGGGGCTTGGGGGAGCTCCAGAGGCCGGCTCTGTGGCCCAGAGGGGAAGCTCCAGAGTTCTGCCTGGGCAGCAGACAAAACTCTCTGTTTGCTATTAGCGGAGGGGCTACGCCCAGCATCCACAACACTGGGAGGGTCCCACAGAGGAGAATATCAGGCAGGGCAGCAGCTGACCAGCTACCACTGAAATCAGGATCTCTGGCTATCCCCAAGACAGGGCAAAGGGCTCCCCGAGTTTCTGGGGAACAGGACTGGGGTTGGGTGGAGTTCCAGCGACCCAGCTCTGTAGCCTAGGGGAAAACCCTACAGGCTCACAGCAGCCTCAGGGAAAGCATCTGCACAGCACTAGTAGAGAGCACCCATCCGGCAGCCACAAGGCTGGAAGACCCCTGGACAAAAGTAGCATAGCTAGGTGAGCTAACCACAGACTGTAGAAGATGCCAATAGCTCTGCTGCGACCCATAGTGGACAAGTGAGATTTTGTGGGTGCCGACAGTGATGGAGCAGCAAATATAAGTGATCCTACCCCTGGCCACTGGAAAAGCCCATAACACCGTTGTAGACCCCAAGGAGGGAGCACGTCTAGGTGGGCTGCAACAGTAGGCACCAGCAGCCTGAAGCCCCCCCGTGACGGCCCCCACGGCAGAAGAGGGAATCCAAAGGACCACTGTGACTACGAGGAGGGGCCCAGGCCCAGTTAGCAACTGTGGATAGGGTTCCTGGTTGGTGCAGTATAAACAGCTGCTCCCCCACCACACCAGCAGAAACAAGTGGAAGGAGCAACTGAACTCTATCTCTATGTGGAGGCACAAATCTACAACATCAAGCAATACGAAAAAACACATTAAATCTCCAGAACAGAAGGAAAATAACAAATACACAGAAAACAATCCCAAAGAAAATGAGATATATAACCTAAAAAACAGCCATCATTAAAATACTCAATGAGTTAAGAGGGAATTCAGATAGACAACTCAACGAGTTCAGGAGCTATGTCACAAAAGAGTTTGATACGACAAAGAAGAACCAAACAGAAATACTGGAAATGAAGAACACAATAGAGGAGATTAAGAAAAATCTAGATGCTCTGAACAGTAGGGCCGATAATATGGAGGAAAGAATTAGCAATTTGGAAGATGGGAATATAGAAATGCTGCAGGCAGAGGAGGAGAGAGAAGTAAGACTAAAAAGAAATGAAGAAACTCTCTGAGAATTATCAGACACAATTAGGAGATGCAACGTAAGGATTATAGGTATACCAGAGGGAGAAGAGAAGGAGAAAGGGGCAGAAAGCCTATTCAAAGAAATAATGGCTGAGAACTTCCCAAATCTGGTGAGAGAGATGGATCTTCAGGTGACAGAAGCCAATAGATCTCCAAACTTTATCAATGCAAGAAGACCAACCCCACGGCATATAGTAGTGAAGCTAGCAAAAGTCAACGACAAGGAGAAAATACTAAGGACAGCCAGGCAAAAGAAACTAACCTACAAAGGAACCCCCATCAGGCTATCAGCAGATTTCTCAGCAGAAACTTTACAGGCTAGAAGAGAGTGGAATGATATATTCAAAAATCTGAAGGACAAAAACCTACAGCCGAGAATTCTTTACCCAGCGAAAATATCCTTCAAATACGATGGGGAAATAAAAACTTTCCCAGATAAACAAAAATTAAGGGAGTTCATTGCCACAAAACCTCCTCTTCAGGAAATCCTCAGGAAAACCCTTATTCCTGAAAAATCAAAAAAAGGAAAGGGGCTACAAAACCAAGAGCAGAGGAGATAAGTAGAAGGACAACAACAGAGAGTAGCAGCTCTTCATCAGAACAGATTAAACCATGGGACAAGAAACAAAGGAAATTGAAGAAAACCAGAAAACAAGACATAAAATGGTAGTGGTAGGCCCCCACATCTCAATAATCACTCTAAATGTAAATGGATTGAACTCCCCAATCAAAAGACACAGAGTGGCAGGATAGATCAAAGAACAAGACCCAACAATATGCTGCCTCCAGGAAACACACCTCAGCCCCAAAGACAAACACAGACTCAGAGTGAGGGGATGGAGAACAATACTCCAAGCTAATAATGAACAAAAGAAAGCAGGTGTCGCTATACTAATATCAGACAAGGTAGACTTCAAAGCAAAACAGATAAAGAAAGACAAAGAGGGACAGTATATAATGATAAAAGGGACTCTCCACCAAGAAGACATAACACTTATAAATATATACACACCCAACACAGGAGCACCAAAATTTGTAAAGCAACTCAAAATCTTAGTTCTCTTTCCCTTTCCACCTGGATCAATTCTAGGTTTCTATCTTTGATCTCACTGATTCTCGCCTCCATAAATTCTGCACCATTTTTTATGCTTTCTATATCATTTTTTCCCCCTAATTGTGTTCTTCATATCTGGAATTTCTGTTTGGTTGATTTTAGATCTTCAAACTCTTTGGTGAAGTATTCCTTCTGGTCATTAACTTTATTCCTAAGCTCGTTGAACTGTCTTTTGGACTTCTCTTGTAACTCATTGAGTTTCTTTAAGAGAGCTATTTTGAATTCTCTTGAGGTAGATTATCATCTTCTTTGACTTCAATTTTGTTTTCTGAGGAGCTGTTGTTCTCCTTCTGTTCTGCCGTTTTACTGTATTTTCTTCATGGTGTTGATGAATCGGTCCTCTGCCTGTGCATTTGTCAGTAACCATCTTTCTTATTTGAGCATGGCTGTGGTTCCTTTGGTTCTGAGCTGTTCTGGTTGTATTTCAGAGCCTGCACTTTCCACCCTCCACTCTATCTACTAGAAGCACCATCAGTGCCCTCTTTGTGCTGCTTGTGCCTCTGAGGTTGCTGATGTCTTGTTGCTTTTGATGTCTCTGCATCCCCACTGCTGGGAAGACCTCGTCACTGCAGGGAAAGGTGGAGAGGCCGGGTTTCCAGCTCTGCTGAGTCCTGGAGCCTCAGGATGTGTGCACCACCTGTCACCACTGGGGGGCATGGGCCGAGCCACATGTGCTGTGTTTGCCCTTGAAGCCTGTGGGTGCTGATGTGCCCGCTGATATGAGCATACAGTTTTGGATTGCTGTTCCTGGGGAAGGGGAAGGGCTTCCCTCCTAGGTCCACTGCCTCTTGGAGACCCCATCTGGCCACCTTCAGATGTATAGATGCATGGATCACTCAGCTGTTGTGATGTGCTGAGCAGGGAGTACTTTGTGGGTCACTGGATGTCTGACTGCTTGTAACTCATAGGGGAGAGATGAAGGGAATGGCTCACTCCACCATGATGCTGACATTACTCAACACTGAGCTTTTCTCAGACCCATTTTACAGATGTGGAGACTGAGGCTCAGAGGGGTGACAGGTGGTGCCTGAAGCTGGAGACTCACAGAGTGACCACCACCACTTGTCTGTCGCATGAATGCCCCCTGCCTGGCTCTGGGTGGGGTGGAGGGACCCTGGAGAAGAACCAGCCTCTGTCTTCCTGTGCATGGCTCCCTGCTCCACCACTGGCTGGGGGACATTCCATAAGCCAGGCTGCTGTGATCTGGCAGCTGACACATTCTGTGTTGAATGAGAAACCACTGCGGATGCTCCAGCCTCCTCAGGCTCAGAACAGAAACCCCCACATGAGGCTCCCTGCCTGCCATGCTGGCCTCCTTTCCCCTGCTGTCACCTGACTCAGGAGGGGGGGAGCCCTAGGATGCCAGACCCTGCCCTCCTAATGGCTGCAGAGGCCTGCCCAGATTTGAGTCCTTGCTATGGCCAGTGAAAGGTCCACACTCACTTATAGCTTTAATGTGGGATTGGATTTGCTGTTCACCTTGGGCTTCCCAAGGAGCAATGGCACAAGCTCCTGCGTTAGTGCTCTCAGCCCCAGTGTCAAAGGGACAAGACTCCACTTGCCTTCTCGCATAGCCTGGGTGTTCCACCTCATGCTTGCCTTTGGAGGCTTTCTCTGTACACTCAGATCTCTGCTCACCCAGACCCCTGGCCTAAGGTAGGACCCCTCCACCAGGCCCATCGCTTATCACTGTCTGATACGTCCTTGGTCATTTATTTGACTGGTGTCCATCTCCCCACTGGGCATGAGCTCCTTGGCAGCAGGGACAGTGTCTGCCATGCTCACTGCTGCATCCTCAGGGCCTGGCACTCAATGGGTGTTCGGTAGACATATACCATATGCGTGAACAGCCCCAGGAGGTATAGATATTTCTCCTTATTTCATAACTGAAAAAAACTCTGAGAATCAGAGGGGTGAAGCTGCTCCCCTCCCTCATCCCTCACAGCACCCGGACTCAAGGGTCTTAAAGCAACACTTCTTAAAACTTGAAGGCGTGTGCACAATTCCCCTCTGGATCTACTTAGATGCAATTCTGAGTCAGCATTCCGGGCGGGGGCACGAGATTCTTCATTTCCTGCAAGCTCTCAGGTGACACGATGGTGGAGGTCTGAGGACCACACTTTGAAGAGCCGAGCCTTAGAGCTCATGGCTGCAATGCTTTCTTCTTCCCCAGATATTTAATGAGCACCTATGTGCTAAGTTGTGCTGTCACCTGCAATGTCATATTTACCTAATTTGCTGTGTGGCTGGAGCAAGTTGCTTCATCTTTCTGAGCCTCCAGTTCCTCTTCTGAAAAATCGGCTCACGAACGCGATACTGCAGGGCTGTGGGATGATTACATGACACAACAGTAGCAATGACAATCACATTGAGGAGCATTTGTTAGGCCCTTCCTCTGCCCTGTGTGTTTTATGTGCATTGTCTCTTTCGATTATTCCCACATCGGGGGAGATGGCACTAACTAAATGCCCATTTACAGACACAAAGGAGCACAGCTTAGTGGCTCAGGGCACCCAGTGTGAAGCCTGGTGCACAGCCTGGCTCCATCAGCTCTGTGACTTAGGACAGTCACTCAATAGTTTTCGTCCTCAGTTTACTCATCCACAAAATGAAAAAAATGGGTAATATGTCTAAAGGGCTTAAAACAGCTTCAGTGGCTTGTTGCCAGTTACTGGTGGTGGCCACCATTCCTGCTCTCGGCTGCCTGCATATTCCTGGCACACAGTAGGTCCGCAGTGAGTTGAGCACCGCTGGGCACTGAGGACCCTTTCTCCTGTGTGTCCCAAGACTCTGCCTGGTTTATCATTGTCTGGCCTTGTCCCCCTGATCCTGACATGGATGGATCTGCCAGCAGGTGGTCTGCCCCAGTGAGGGGGAGGAGATTCTGGGGTGACGGTGCACCCCACTGCACTGAGAGCTCTAGGACCTGAATCCCCCAGCCAGTGGGATGGGGAGAGGGAGGTTTGGGGTCTCCCCAACATCCCACCAGTGTCAGGGGAACTGTCTTTCCCCCACCATCCTGCTCAGTAGTTCTGCCAGGAGCCCCATCATTTGAGTTCCTCACCTGACACCATCCTACAGGGCTCTTCTGGACAGGATCAGGGGAGGCCCAGGAGGGGAGAACTAGATCCTTTGGGTGGTGCCTCCTGGATGTGGGAGGATGATTTGCGGGGTAACACAAGGGCCTCAAGATGTCCCCTCTGGGGTCACCGCATTGCCTGAGATTCCACCATCACAAATGTCCCTGGATTAATAGGGCATTGTCCCCTACGAGTGGGGGTGGAGCAGCATGGCAGAGGGAAAGGCTTGGGCATGGGAGGATGACCAGCCATGCAACTTGGGCTCGAGGCTTGCCCACTCTGTGCCTCCATTCACTTTTCAGTTAAATAGGCATCTTCCCTCATGCAGATGCATCACCTGGGTCTCTGCCTGATCCCAGGGTGCTGGCCCAGAGATTAGGGGAGCGTGATGCTTTATCTCACTGGGAGGACATCTGGCACACAGTAGGTTTAACTTATGTAGATCACCTGACACACAGGAAGAGCATTTTACATATAGTACCCTGCACACAGTAGGGATGCATTATGTAGAGTGCCCAGCACACAGTAGGCACACTTAACGTAGTATACCTGGTACTCAGTAGGCATGCTTTATGTAAAACATCTGGCATGCAGTATACAGGATTTATGTAGAGTAATGGCCTCATAGTAGGTATACTTTTTCTAGAGTACCTGGCACCCAGTAGCCACCCTTTATGTAAAGTGTTTTGGGCAGAATAGGTTTACTGTATGTAGGGTACCTGACACATACAGTAGGCATACTTTACACAGAGCACACAACACACAGTAGGCGTGCTTATGTAGAATGCCCAGTGTGTAATGGATGTGCTTTATGTAGAGCACCTGGCACTTAATAGGCATGCCCTATGGAGAGTCTTGAACACATAGTAGGCATGCTTTATCTTGAACACCTGGAATACTGTTGACAGGATTTATGTAGAGCACTTGGCACACAGTAGGCACACTTTGTGGAGAGTACCTGGCACACAGTACATGCCCCTTATATAGCATACCTGCCATACAGTAGGCATGCTTTATGTAGAGATCCTGACTGGCTATAGAGATGTTTTGTGAGATACCCAGCACATAGTAGGCACCCTTTACATACCGTCCTCTGCACAGAGTAGGTCTACTTTATGTGGAGTATTGGCACGCAGCAGCACAAGGACTAGTTACTGGCCCTTTCCCTTCATTCTGTCTTTTTGGGGCTCCCGATCCTTCTCACCTTCCTGTGGAACCCTCCTCTGCCCCCCTCAGGCCCTCATCTGACATCCCGTTTCCCAGATGGAACTCTGAGCCCAGAGAGGGCCGGCACAGCCCACAGTCAGAGTGAGGACGGGCATGACTCCACCCAGGCTCTCTCAGCTCTGCCTTCCGCTGTCTGCACCCCGTGCTCTCACGACCCCTGCAGCCTCACCCCCCACTCCTCCACGTGCCCTCGCCTGACGGGGCTCCTTACCCTAGAGTCTCGTGTCGGTGATCCCCACAAGGCTGGTGTCATTGTTCCTGCTCCCAGCACTCATGTCGCAACGTAGGCCCTGGGCTGCCTGGAGGCAGGTATTGGCTTCCTGCCAGGCTGTGCTGTCCTGGGGCCAGAGGCTCCCTGTCTCTGAACTTCCTGATTCTTCACTGAGAAACAGTGCATGATGCCCACCTGGCCCCTCACGTGGACAATAGCCCAGGAGATGTGTGGGGACAAGGCTTGGCCTGGCCTTGCTCATCTGGCACCTGAACTCTCGAATGCAAACTTTCATCTTCTACACCCTGAACTGGGAAGGGCAGGGGGGGCTGTAAACTTTGGGCCCAGAGACACCTTTGCCCACCCAGCAACTTTCCCCCTCCAGCCCACGAGAAAGGTGCTGAGTACTGAGGAGCCAGCATCCATGGTGTGTGACCCTGAGCTGGTTCATAGGCCTCTCTTGACAACACTGGCTCCCCTCCCCCGACCTCCATCTGGGCCTGTGGCCAGGTAGAGAGGAAGTAAGCAGGTCCGTGGGGATTGGCTGACACAGCCTGGCCCTGCCAGCCTTCCCAGGTCAGGGTCCAGGGGCAGAGACTTCCCAGGAGGAGGGGAGAGGAGGCTGTGTGCAGCTGCAGACAGGAGGTGTGGGCTGGGGTCCAGGGAAGGAGGTGCCGGCTTGGAGTGGGGAGGGCGCTGCCCACGGCAGGGGTGGCTCCAGGGAGCAAGCAGCCCTGGACTTCCTGTAACTGGAGCCTCTGGAAACCTCCCACTGATTCAGTTTGTGCCTTTCCTCCTTAGTCTCTCTTCCTCTTTATCTTCTGCTTCTCTCTCTCTGTGTCTCTATCTGTCTGTCTTTCTGTCTCTTTCTTCCTCTTCCTCTGGATTTCCATGGACCCCCTCCCCTCTCTGCGCCCTTCTCTGAGCCCTCCCTGCCCTGGCCCCAGCCCTCACCATTCCTGCCCCTCCCTGTCCTGTCCCTCACACCCTTGGTCCTTGCCCTCTTTGTGAGCTGTCCGTCTCTGCGTCAAGCTCACCAACACCTGGCTTTTCCTGGGCCCCAGGAGCTCGCCCTCCACCCTGTGTGCCCTGCAGGATGCCGCAGCTGAGCCTGTCCTGGCTGGGACTCGGGCCCGTGGCAGCCTCCCTGTGGCTGCTCCTGCTGCTGGGCGGGGCCTCCTGGCTTCTGGCCCGCGTCCTGGCCTGGACCTCCACCTTCTATGACAACTGCTGCCGCCTGCGATGCTTCCCGCAGCCCCCCAAACGGAACTGGTTCTTGGGTCACCTGGGCCTGGTGAGTGTGGCAGCAGGAGGGGTCTGGGGCGTCAGGGTGGGTGGACTTCCTGAGGGGTTGGGAAAGGGGCTCGGGGTTGGGCTGTGGTCTAGGAGAGCGGAAGTGAGACGAAGGCCCATGCGGCCCCTCCTTGCTCACTCACTTGTTCCTCTGCTCTGCCATCCCAGGCCTTTGCCACATCCTTGTCCCCCACCCCAAGTCTGCTCTGGAACCATCAGTGCAGCTCTAAGGGGCTCCCACGTCCTTGTCCCCCACCCCAAGCCTGCTCTGGATGCATTAGTGCAGCTCTGAGGGGCTCCCAGGGAGGGCTGCACAGAGCGAGACCCCTGGCATTCCCAGTCTCCACCGCTGAGCTTGAGATGGCCTTGGGGGCACTGTCCAGGGTCCACTCTGCCTGGCCCATTTTCTTGAGTCTGCTCACGCTGGGCTACAGTTTCCCCACAGGAATTAGCTATGGCCTCCCCACCCCCACCCACTGGGCACAGCTCCCCACCCTTTTCTGGGACCCCTTCCTCTCATCTGACTCTCCCCTCAAGATGTCCCATTGGGCCCCGTTGTCCAACCTGGAGGAACTAGGCCACTCACTTCCCTTTCAGAGGCCTGTTCCGCTGCCTGCCCACACCCAGGCCTTCACCTTTCACTTGGTCCTGCTCATGCTTAATTAAACATTAATTGTCCAAGTACTTATTATCTATCTCTCCACCTTGATGGCAGCTCTGGGAGCAGACATGGCAGGGCCAGCCCAGGGGTGGGTGGACAGTGGGCGCTCACAACAAGTGCTGATGACCTGGGTGGAGAACGTGCCTTCACCCCTCTCTGTCACGGCCAGAGCTGACCACCCGCTCCTCCCGTCCTCTGGACCAGCTGAGGGATGAGCACAGCTTTCCTTCCCTTCCCGGGGCGAGAGCTGCAGCTCAGGGGAGCACTTCCTGTGATTTCACTGTTCTCGTGACAAAGTTCAGAACTGGGATGTTCCAAAGCTCATTGTGAGGCATTCCTGGGATTCTGGGTCTTGGGATGTTCTCTGGGCCCTGGGGGCAGCGGGAATGCCGTGGTTCCTGCAGGTCTGCCTCCCTCTCTGAGGGCTCAGATGTGGGGGCTCGTCATGGACAGTCTTCCGTCTTCCAGCCCCTCTTGCTCTGTTGCCTTGGCTGAGTGACTCTCCCTCTCTGGATCAGTTATTACTAGTGTTTGAATCCTCCCCTCAGGTCCTTGTGGAACTTGGAGGGGGTATAAAGGTGAAAATGAGTTATGATCACCTGCGTGGACCAGCTGGGGGTATTTGTCAGCCACGGACAGCAAGATGGACTAGAGAATTCACATTATGAGGAGCCACATGTTACTCTTTCTCCTCTTGGAGGACATGGTCTCAGTATTTTCATTTGCAATTTCAAAAATGTGTATGTGTCCATAGATTCAGAAGAGATAGATAGACAGGATACATTATGAGAGATAGAAAGAAAACCAGGATGCAATGTGAGAGAGAGACAGACAGGACACACTGTGAGAGATAGAGAGACAGACAGGAAGCACGATGAGAGATAGAGAGACAGACAGGATGTAATGAGAGATAGAGTGACAGGACGCACTGTGAGAGATAGACAGACAGACAGGAGGCAAGGTCAGAGATAGAGAGATAGACAGGACGCACTGTGAGATATAGACAGACAGACAGGATGCTCTGTGAGAGATAGTGAGACAGACAGGAGGCACTGTGAGAGACAGACAGACAGGATGCACTATGAGAGACAGAGAGACACACAGGATGCAGAGTGAGAGATAGAGAGACAGACAGGATGCACTGTAAGAGAGAAATGGACAAGATGCGCTGTCACAGATAGACAGAAGGATGCAATGTGAGAGACAGAGAGACAGACAGGATGTAGTGTGAGGAGAGAGACAGGCAGGATGCACTGTGAGATAGAGAGAGACAGACAGCATGTCGCATGCCCAGAAGCTCATAACAAGAAGGTTTGCCTAGTTGCTGGCCACACTCTTGACTGACCGTTAGAGTTCATTCTCTCCCCTGGGGTCTGCCAGGGTAGAAAGATCACTAGTCTGCAAAGCTATCACCATTCCCTGGACAGGTTAGCACATTAAAGGATGTGAGAATGAGCCCCTGGGTCTAGTCCTGAGTCCACCCTGCTGCCCACAAACCTCCCCCTTGAGCACCTCCCTCTGTGGCCACCCCGGGGCTGCAACCACTCTCAGGATGAGGGAAATCCATCTTCTGGAGCCAAGGTCGGCCTCTGTGTACGGAGCGTGCCTTCTCCCTGTGCCCTGGTTGCTCCCTTGGGACTTGGAGAGGCCTCAGGGACCCTCCTGCCCTGAGAGGAAAGGAGCAGCAGGAAGCAGGGATTCCCCCATGCATGCAGAATCTGGACACAGTGTCCACTGCAGAGGTGGCAGGGGGCACATGCCATGGCTGCTTCTGGGGAGTGACGGCCCCTCCTTGCCTGCAGTTTCCTCCGACAGAGGAGGGCTTGAGAGACGTAACTCAGCTGGTGGCCAACTACCCCCAGGGATTTGTGACCTGGATGGGCCCCGTCATGCCCCTTGTCACTCTCTGCCACCCCGACATGGTCCGGACCATCGTCAGCGCCTCAGGTACCCACGCAGAGCTTGTGGTGGTGGTGCCGTGGTGCATCCGAGGGCTTCTAGCTGCTCCCTGCAAGCTTCTGTGCAGCCCCTGCAGGAGCCTGGCCCTCTGCCCCTCTCCTCTCAGTTGTCTTTCTCTTCCCTTCCTGTTTTCACCAACCCCCATCTCACCAATCCTCCCTCCACTGCTGTTTGCCCCCTGCCCTGCTGTCCTGGGCACCCCTGGGGCCCCAAGAGGCCTCAATGCAAGTCACTGTCCTGGGGGATCCTCACTCTTAGATGACAGGTCTAGACAGAGTGATCCCCGACCTCGAGTGGTGAGGAATGGGCCAGAGGGAGATGAGTGAGGCAGCCCAGAGGAGAAGCAAGGTCTCTGCTGGGTCAGGCTGGAAGGCTTCCTGGAGAAGGAGTTTCTGGAACTGGGTCTGAAACAATGAGCAGAAATTTTCTAAAGCAGAGGGCAGAGGGGTGCAGTGGGCAAGATAGCATCCGAGGCCCCCTGCCAGGCCTGGCCTCAACCCCGCCCACCCCCAGGCCAGAGCTTGAGGACTTGAGGCTGGTGCAGGATCTGGGCTGCTATTTTCATGATGTCCACCTTTGATGGGTTGATTCCTTCCACTCCCTCCTGTGGCTTGTCCTCTTCAAGCTCATGGCCCTCCTGCTCCAGGCCCCAGGAATCGCCCCAAGCGGACTCCACCCCAGCCAGGCTCCCTTCTGCTGCCCCCCTGCCTTTCTGACTTCCAGATGGACCAGGCTGAACAGGGGAACAGGCAGCAGCTGACAGGGACCTTGGCTCCAACACCAAAATGCTGGGCGACTCTGGGCAGGTTCCCGGCTCTCTGGCTGCCAGGGTCTCTTTCAGGTGTGAGTGGTGGAATGTCTACCCTGTATGGTCTAAGCAAAGAAAGGGAATCGACTGACTGTTCAGGCCAGGGATCTTGTCTTCAGGCGTGGCTGGATCCAGGTCTCAGACAGTGTCATCAGGAGTCGGTCTTCGTCTGTTAGTTCTGTGTCCCTCTGTGATGGCTTCACCCTCACGCTGGTCAAGATGAGTCCCAGAAGCTCAGCTCCCATGGAAACACGAGCTCGTTCCCAACAGTTCCAGGAAGAGCTGCAGGATTTGCTTTAGTTTGCCTGCTTAGGTCACAGGACCAGTTCCTCATGCAGTCACTGTGACTCCGATTGCCCGGATCGGCAGGCATAGGGTTCTCAGAGCTATTGTTCTGGGGTTCAAGGCAGTTCGAAGGTTAAGAACTCAGGCCCTGGATTCAGACAGATGTGGGGTCAGGTCTCAGGCATGCCACTTATGACCTGGAAGGCTGTGGGCAAGTGAGTTCATATCGTTCAGAGCCTCAGTCTCCTTATCCGGAAAATGGGGATAGGAGACAAGTCAGGTGAACACGGATTTTGGGTTCAAATGGGGAAGGAACCTGCAACTAAGATATACAAGTGTGTACGGGGGGGGGGGGTTTGGGGAGATAAAGCAGGAAAAAACAAACAAAAACAAATGGGGAAGGACCCTTTGTGTCCCTGTAACTGAGCGACCTCAGTTGTCATGTATGGAAGGTGCGGGGAGGGATCCCAGGAGGAGGATGAGCTGCTGGGTGGGATTCACGGGGCTCAGGTCTGGGTCTCTGCCCTGCAGGTCCTTCCCTCTGGCCACCTGGAAGAGTGGTTCAGTTCCTCTTTGCTCCTCTCTGGATTCGGACCTCAGAGGAAGGTCTCCTGTACACAGGGCTTGGCAAGGACCTATGGGAATGTGTGCTGCTGGTGGGTGGGGCCCTGGCATGTGGTCATCCACATCTTTCACCCTACCTGCATCAAGCCGGTGCTCTTTGCTCCAGGTAGACACCCTGAAGGCCACAGCTTGCCTGCTGTTGAGGTCTCTGTGCTGCCTCCAGCTGGGCAGGCGACCTGGTGCAGACAGGAGGGGCCGTGGTGGAGATGACACTGCCTCTGTCTTACCTGGATCCCCACCTGCCTGATATCTGGTCGTGTCTGCTCACACTGAGGCTGTGTCTGTGTGATGTCTGCTGTATGGCCACATCTGGTCACATCTGCGTTTCCACCTGGGTCCAGGTTACAGCTGGTATATGTTACACTTATTCTGGCTGGTGTATGTTACACTTGGTTACAGCTGGCATATGTTACACCTGGTTACCCCTTGGTATATCTTACACTTGGTTACGGCTGGTATATGTTACACTTCGTTACAGCTGGTATATGTTACCCTTGGTTACACCTGGTATATGTTACACTTGGTTACGGCTGGTATATGTTTACTCCTTGGGTCAAATGGTGATGGTCTCAGTCACATCTGTGGCTTGGCTGTTGCCAAGGACATTCCTGGCATGTCGGAGTCTGTTTGGGTCTTGTCTGATGCCACTTGAGATTGTCTGGTCCTTTTTCTGGTCATGCCTGGGCCACATTTGGGGTTTTTCTGAGCTCTAGGACCTGGGTCCTTCTGAGAAATGCCTGAGACCTTATGTGAGTCTTGTCTGAGGCCGGTCTTAGGATATTTCTGGGTCAAGTCTGGTCCACGTCTGTAACATTAATGGGACTGTGTTTAAGTCCTGTCTGTGGGACATGCTGGGGTCATGTCAGATTGTCTTCTGGTCCATGTCAGAGCATGTTGTGTGATGTCAGGGTCTGTCATGCATGTTGTTTCATGGAGGATATGTTAGTGCATGGTGGGGCTATGTCAGATGTCCCAGGAGATCTGAGAGAGTGTTGGGCAGACACAGTGTCCTAGGTCCCTGTGAAGGTGTTTTGTAGAGTGCTGGGCTGTGCTCGGGTGTTTAGAACATGTTGGACCCTGTAGGAGCCATTCTGAGCCGTTCTGGGGCATGTTGTGCCATGTTGGGGTGCATCTAAGCACGTAGGGGTGTGTCAGTGGGCTCTGCCCTTGCTCTAGTCTGTGCTGCAGCCTGGTGTGCTCCCCCTTCAACTCGCCCCTCCTCCCATCTTCCTCTGCCCTTGCCCCCACTTCTGCTATGCTGCTCCTGGAGGGAGAATGCAGACCCCTGGCTGGGGCCCCACCTTGTCTGACAAGTCCCTCCCCTCCCCCTCTCCATGGCCCCTGATGGCTTATCTCTCATGTCAGCTGCCATTGCACCCAAGGACGTGGTCTTCTACAGATTCCTGAAGCCCTGGCTGGGTGAGTAACTGTGTGTGAGGGGATTGGGGACAACCTTGGGGCCCAGGGGAAGGCCCTCCCTTGCTCACTCTCTGTGGCTGCCCCTACCAGGGGATGGGCTCCTGCTGAGTGGCGGTGACAAGTGGAGCAGGCACCGCCGCATGCTGACACCCGCCTTGCACTTCAACATCCTGAAGTCCTACGTGAGGATTTTCAATGACAGTGTGAACATCATGCATGTGAGTCTCTTGAACCCAAGCTCCTACCTGGAGCCTTGGGAGCAATGGGGGCTCAGAGACATCTTGTCTGGAATTCTGGCTCTTCTGGGTAGCTTTGGGGCCATTGCTTCTCCTTTCTGAGCCTTGGTTTCCTCAGCTGTAAACTGGGGATAATGAGCCTCACTTTGCAGGGTGATCAAGACGATGTAACGGACTCCTGTCCCTGGCACATAGTAGGTGCTCATGTGCTAGTTTCTATGTTTCCCTCTCAGAAGCCTTGGAATCCTGAGACACTGTTGATGATAGTGATGAACATTGCATGTTGAATACTGAATATGGAGTAACAAACCACTTTTCAATATATAAGGTTTCATTATTGCTAACAAGTCTACGATTCAGTGAGCTGCTTCTTCTGGACATGGATGGGGTCACTCACGTATCTGGGATCAGCTGTGGGTCAGGTACTTTGCTGTTCTGGGCTCAGTCCTCTCACGTGTTTGGGGCCTGGTTGGCTGCAGGCTGCTCTAGGATGCTCTCAGCTGGGACAATCCTCTCGTGTGGTTCCCTCCCTCCAGAAGGCATTTCAGGCTGTTCACACGGCAGAGGCCAGGTTCTGAGAGGCTGAGAGGAGGCTGCAATGCCTCTTGAGCTCTAGGTTTAGGATGATCACTCATCATTTTTACCGCATTGGACAAAGCAAGTCCAAAGGCCAGCCCAGAATGAAGGGTGGTGAAATGGGCTCCTCCTGCTCATGGAAGTTCATAGTCATGTTGCAAAGGGTGGATGTAGGGAGGTGAAGCATTGGAGGTGGGGTTTTGTGAAGTGCCTGGGACTTTTCCATACTTGGGAGCTGACAAGTAGGCTCGTTAGTGTTTTGTGGATCCTGCCAGAAGACATGAGACTCCTGAACCAGAGACAAAGGACAGTTTATTACTCATGGCTCAGCAAGCTGAACGTGCCTATTGTTGGTTTGCATTCTTCCTCCAAGTCCCCAAATCCCATGAGGATGAAACAGGTGGGCTTCCACAGATGCCTGCTCATGCAGTCTGTTGCAATGCACAGGAGGAGCACTAGGTTTAGGGACTGTGTGAGTTTCATAGCAATTGGAAGCAAGCCTGGTATGTGCCCGGGGGGAGACAATTCCTCTTCCCATCACATTCTTTGCTGCAAAAACAACTCTGAGAAATGGCCCAGGTAAAGAACATCAGGGCCTTGTGTTTTTGGCATACCCAGCAAGAATGTGCAGGGTGCTCAGGGCCCATGGAGGACTACCACTACCAACATAGGGGACAGTCTCCTAGCCAATTTATAACAATAAGATGATGAAAGCTAGCATTTATTGAGCACATTCTATATGCTAGAAGTTACACGGCAATTCCATGATGTGTGTTGTCTAATTTAATTTTCATGTCCCTGTGAGGTGGAGATTCTTTTTCCCCATTACAGATGGTGAAACTGAGGCTGAAAGAGGTTAGGGAGTTGCTCGAGTTCACACAGACGGCAAGTGAGCTAACAAGTGGAGCTGGGATTCCAACCTGGTTTGTCTGACACCAAAGCAGGTCATCTGACCTGTCACTGAGGATGACAAGTGGAGCCCAGAGGGGGGCCGTGAGCTGGCCAAGGGTGCACAGAGTGTAGCAGGCAGAGCCAGGACTGGAATGTAGGTCTCCTGACCCGTAGCCGTGGGGTCTTCATATCCTCACAGCAACAGCGTCCACTCCTGCTCATGCCTGGTCCTCCACAGGACAGGTGCCTGGGGCCAAGAGGCTGGGTCTGGGGACCCCGTCCTGGTGTTGGGTTGGGGCTGGGCTGAGGGGAGGCCCATCCCAGCCCCGGCTCTGCTGCTTCTCTGTCCAGGCCAAGTGGATGCGTCTGGCCTCGGAGGGCAGTGCCCATCTGGACATGTTTGAGCACATCAGCCTCATGACCCTCGACAGTCTGCAGAAATGTGTCTTCAGTTTCGACAGTAACTGCCAGGAGTGAGTCCTTGCCCAGGGCCAGGGAATACAGCCTCTAGATGCAAGGGAATAGATGGAGGGAGGACTGACCACGGCAATCAGAAGGGCCTTCCTGGAGGAGAAGGGTCCGAGCTGGACACTGAAGTGGGGAATGGGAAAGGGAAAGAGCAATATTTTCAGGTAGTTAGAAATGTTTAATACAGGACAGGAGGCTAGGACGAGCAGAATGTGTGCAACAGTAAGGAGACACCTGGGAAATGGGGTTGGAGGTATAGGTGGGGGTAGATCTTAATGATATTCAAAAGCCAGGCAAAGAGCTATGAACTTGATTGAGGTGTCCAGGGAACCATGGAAGGTGTTTGAGCAGATGAGGGTCAAGCTGAGCTTGGACGTCTGACTCTAGAGAAGACTTGTGTAGACACAGGTGGTGTTGACACTGGATGCATGGAGACTCAGGAGGAGGCTAGGTCCATTGTCAGTTGGGAGAGGACAAGGTCTGAGCTGTGTGGACAGCTTTGGAAGGAGAAGGGCAGATACTGGTAGGAGAGAAAGGAGAGAAGCGTGGTGTCTCAGCTGTGCCCTGGGCACCTGGCACATGGAGGCAGCTCACAGAGACAGGATAGGAAGCAGGGAGAGAAGAAAGTCTGGAGAGTCACGTCTCCTGGATCCTCCCCACCATCCGTCTGTGGGGCCATCTGTTCCTGGAGACTCAATTTCCCCATGGGATGTAGGGCCTGATTTCTGGTGGGAGGTGCTTCCTGAGCTTCAGGTGAGCTAAGTTGTTGCCTCCCTTCATGCCCGCATCCTGCAGGAAGCCTAGTGAATACATTTCTGCCGTCTTGGAGCTCAGCGCCCTTGTGACAAAGCGGAACCAGCAGATCACCCTGCACATGGACTCCCTGTACCACCTCATCCCTGACGGATGGCGCTTCCGTAGGGCCTGCCGCCTGGTGCATGACTTCACAGATTCTGTCATCCAGGAGCGGCGTCGCACCCTCCCTGATCAGGGTCTTGATGACCTCCTCAAGGCCAAGGCTAAGGTCAAGACTTTGGACTTCATCGACGTGCTCCTGCTGGCCAAGGTGGGCTTCTCTGGGATCTGAATTCAAGAGGTAGGATGCACCTTGATTTCAAATGTCAGATAGGAGAACTTGGACCTGACACAGACGGCAGTTGGGTAGCTATGGAAGGTGATTGAGGAAGGGAGGGATGGGTCAGGGGTATGTTTTAGAGATGACTGTGTGGAATGCAGGCTCTGGGGGACGGCAAAGTCTGAAACTGATGTTGGGCAGGGCCTGGGACTCTACTCTAACTTATTAAGTCTAACATATATATATATTAGACAACACATATATCTATGTCAGCACCCCGGATCAGAGCAGCCCACGTATTGATTACAGCACTAACAGTAGCCAGAGCAGAAATGTGGCTCTGGTTCCCCATTCCCAAGTTCCTCTGAGGGTGGCGTGATGCTCTTACCTGTATGTGCAGCCATGCTTGCATCATGAGAGAGGTGACCCCACAGTATGAACCTTGGAACTTAGGACAGTTGACTCATGTGTCCTTTCTTCCTTATGGTGAGAGAGAGGGAGATTAGGAGAAGGAGAATTTTCTGGAATATAAGCAGATCTTCAGTGAGAAGGCAAAGTCTGTAGGTTCTGTAGGGTTATCTCCAGGGGAGATAAGGAATCTCTGGATCTACCATCCTAGAATGTGAGCAAATGGCTCTGGAGCGATGCTCAAACTCTAACTTCCAAGGCAAGTTGCCAGTCAATCATCCTGCAACCTGGGTTGCCAATATATTTTTCTCAGAAAGTCCTCATCATGTAGAACCATGGAAATATTCATGGATCATTGATTCCTCCCACCAGGGACAAGAGAGGAGGCAAGGATGCCAAGGAGGAGGCCTGTGGGGTGGGGCCTCTGGTGATAGGGACAAAGGGAGGTCCAGGAGTGCAGGGTTGGCTTGGGGTCCTGGGTGGCTGTTGGAGCTTCAGAGATTGTCTCAGGGCCCCTAGGAACTGGTGATTTTGGGGGTCTTGCTTTCTCTCCAGGATGAAGATGGGAAGGAACTGTCAGATGAGGACATCCGAGCTGAAGCTGACACCTTTATGTTTGCGGGTGAGACTACAGAAGGGGCAGGGGTCTCTCTATCCCAGGGACTTGGCTGGTGGTCCCTGGGCAACCTCATCGTCCCCCATCCTCCCTATCCTCCCTGAGGGCCTTAATGTCAGGGCGCTGTCCACCTTCTGGTGCTGAAGCCGTCCAGAGACCCAAACCTGTCTGGCTGCCTCTCAGGACATGACACCACAGCCAGCGGCCTCGCCTGGGTCCTGTACAACCTCGTGAGGCACCCGGAGCACCAGGAGCGGTGCCGGCAGGAGGTGCGAGAGCTCCTGAGGGACCGCGAGCCTAAAGAGATTGAGTGGTGAGTGCAGGTGCACATGGTCTGTTCCTGAAACCCTCTGCTGGCTCTGCTCCCCAGCTGGGAGTGGCAAGGTCTTTTCATGGATTCTGTCATTTTTGCTTAGTGGGAATAGGAGCAGAGCCCAGAGACGGGGTCAGGTACCCAGCCGGGATCACAAGGGAAAGGTTACAGCATTCTGGGTAGAAGATCTGGGCGGTTGAGAGAACTAGTGACAATGTGTGAGGGCAGATCATGCCCCTCAGGACATGTTCAGAGAGTGAACCTCCCTTCTGCTCCCTTACTTTTCTCTCTGAAATCACATTCTTTCAAACATCTGCACCGCCTGGATGTTTCCTGGGCTCCTAACTCCTATCATATTGTTCAGTCCGGGGTTCACAGGGGACACCTGGGGATTGAAGTCACTCAACTCTTGTCCATGAACACCTCCACCTTCATCCATCCAGTCCCCATTCAGCAAACACTGCCACAATGCCTGCCTGCCCATCCCCAATTCTGTGCCATCCCCAGCTCTTCCCAGCCCTATCCTGTGTCCTGGAGACCCGGGAAGCACCCAGCCCTGGTCTCTGCCTTCCAGGAGCTCCCAGCCTGGTGGGGGATCATCCCAGGTCGGGACACTCCCAGTCCACATGGGCAGGGCCTGGGTTCAGAGCATGACAGGCAAGACTGAGGTTGGAGAGAGTTCTCAGCTGAGACCTTGAATGCTGATCAGTAGACATTTGGGTGTAGTTGTGTGCAGTTCTGTCAAGAAGATAGTGTGGGCAAAAGTGAAGGGGAGGGGAAGGGCACAGGGAGAGGGAGAGGGGGAGGGAAGGTAGCAGAGAGGGAGAGATAAAGAGAGACAAAGAGTGGGAGAGACGAATAGAATGGAGGAGGGGGAAGGAGAGAGAGAGAAAGGAGAGGGAAGGAGGGAGCAAGAGAGGGAGAGAGAGTGAGGGATGGAGGGACAAAGGAAGGGAAGGAGAGAGGAAGGGAGGGAGAAAGAGGGAGAGAGACTGACTCATGGTGAGATGATGAGGCTGGGAGATGGCAGGAGAGGCTGGTTGTGGAAGACTTTAGTGAAATGTTAAGTGCTCCAATTTTAAGTCAAAGGCAATGGGGAACCAAGGAAGGTGTTTGAGCAGGAGGAGGACAGGTGAGATCTGGGTAGCAGAGAGAGATTTCTAGGGCTAGGGGGGCCTACTGGAGAGGACAAGCTGTAGGATCGGGCCCAGGGAGGAGATTCGTGGCCTGAGCCAGGCCATGGGCTGGGGGATGGTGAGGAGGCGTTGGACTCGACAGGCGTTTTGGAGGAAGTGTTCACTCCAAGTCTTGCTCAGCACAGCGGTCCTGTGAGGTGGAGAAACACTTTTATTGTTTTTAATCCAAGACTTAACCAAAATTACGCACTTAGCAAAAAAGAAGAGTGCGAAAGAATTTGCAATAAAAATGAGCTTCCTTCTTAATCTGCACCCTGTGGGTAACTCTTGTCAATGAATTCCTGTGCCTCCTTTTAGAAGACATCCATCCTTATGCCCACATTTGTATGATTCCTCTCTTTCTGGGAGTTCAGGTCTGCACATTAAAAATATATCTCTGAGATCTTTACTTTTTCTTGAAGAATGAGTTTTGGAAAAGTACTTTTGAATGACATAAACGATGATGAGAACAAGTTCTTATGGCACTAAACGAGACATTACAGAGAAGAGTAGGGTTATCCTCGACACTGTAAGTTTGGTTAACATCCATCACCACACGCAGTTACAAACTTTCCTTTCTTGTGATGAGAACTTTCAAGATCTACTCTTTTAGCAGCCTTCAAATATATAATACAGCATTGTTAAGAAAACTCACTACGTTGTACCTTACATGTTTTGGGGGTACTTTTAGCTAATTTTCATAAAGTCAAATTTGTCCAAATTTTCTTTCACAGTCATTCCCTCCATCCATGTCCTACGGTTTTGTGGGCTTCCTTTACCGGATGTTAAGTTTTCCCTTATCCTGTAGCTGTCTCTGAGCTCTCTATTCTGTTCCATAGGTCGATTTTCGTGTCCTTGCAGAGGTGCCATGCTATTGATTTTTTCCTGGGTTTTTGTGATAGGTCTTATTATCTGGTCATGTTCCTCCTCTTTTTCTTTCTTTTTTTTTTTATTGTGGTCTAAATAGTTTATAACATTGTGAAATTTCATTTGTACATTAATATTTGTCAAACACCATATAAATGTGCCCCTGTACCCCTTGTGCCCACCCTCCCCAGTTCCCCATGGTAACCCCTAAATTGTTCTCTTTGTCCTTAACTTTGTTTATATTCCACATATGAGTGAAATCATACAGAGTTTGTGTTTCTCTGTCTGGCTTATTTCGCTTAACATGGTGCCCTCAAGGTCCATCCATGTGGCTGCGAGTGGGATAATTATGTCTTTTTTATGACTGAGTAGTATTCCATTGTACATATATATATGCACCACATTTTCTTTATCCAATCCTCTGTCGCTGGGCACTTGGGTTGCTTCCATGTCTTGGCTATTGTGAATAATGCTGCCATGAACATAGGGACGCATAAATCTCTTTGTATTGTTGATTTTAAGTTCTTTGTATAAATACCCAGTAGTAGGGTAGCTGGGTCATATGGTATTTCTATTTTTAACTTTTTGAGAAATCTCTATACTGTTTTCCAAGGTGGCTGCACCAGTTTGCATTCTCACCAGCAGTGGATGAGGCTTCCCTTTTCCCCACAACCTCTCCAGCATTTATTTTTTGTCTTCATGGTCATACCCATTCTAATAGGCATAAGATGATATCTAAGTGTAGTTTTGACTTGCATCTGATGATTAGTGATGTTGAGCATCTTTTCATGTACCTGTTGGCCATTTGTATATCTTCTTTGGAAAAATGTCTGTTCATATCCTCTGTCTTCTTTTTGATTGTGTTGTTTATTTTTATGTAGTTCAGTTGCGTGAGTTCTCTATAAATTATGGAGATTAACCCCCTATCAGATACATGATTTGCAAATAATTTCTCCCACTTGGTGAGTTGCTTTTTCGTTTTTATCTTGGTTTCCTTTACCTTCCAGAAGCCCTTTAGTCTGGTGAAGTCCCATTTGTTTATTTTTTCTTTTGTTTCCCTTGTCTGAGCGGACATCGACTTCATAAAGATCCTTTTAAGGCTTATATCAAAGAGAGTACTGCCTATATTTTCTTCCAGATGTTTTATGGTTTCAGGTCTTACCTTCAAGTCTTTGATCCATTTTGAGTCTATTTTTGTGTATGGAGAAAGATAGTGATCTACTTTCATTCTTTTGCATGTGGATGTCCAGTTTCCCCAGGACCATTTATTGAAGAGGATTCCTTTCTCTATTGTGTGTTCTTGGCTCTTTTATCAAAGATTAGCTGCCCATAGATGTGTGGTTTTATTTCTGGGCTTTCAATTCTGTTCCACTGATCTGTGTGTCTGTTCTTGTACCAGCACCATGCTGTTTTGATTACTGTAGCTTTGTAGTATGTTTTGAAGTCAGGGATCGCAATGCCACCAGCTTTGTTCTTGTGTCTCAGGATTGCTTTGGCTATTCTGGGTCTTTTGTTGTCCCATATGAGTTTTAAGATTCTTTATTCTATTTCTGTGAAGAATGTCATTGGGATTCTGATTGGGATTGCATTGAATCTGTAGATTGCTTTAGGTAGTATGGACATTTTAACTATGTTTATTCTTCCAATCCATGTTCATGGAATATCTTTCCATTTCTTTATGTCATTCTTGATTTCTTTCAGTAATGTCTCATAGTTTTCCTTGTATATGTCTTTCAACTCCTTGGTTAAATTTATTCCTAGATATTTTATTCTTTTTGTTGCGATTGTAAATGGGGTTGTATTCTTGAGTTCTTGTTCTGTTAGTTCATTGTTAGAGTATAGAAATGCCACTGATTTTTGTACGTTGACTTTGTATCCTGCAACTTTGCTGTAGTTGTCGAATATTTCTAATAGTTTTCCGATGGATTCTGTAGGGTTTTCTATATATAAAATCATGTCACATGCAAACAGCAAGAGTTTCACTTCTTCATTGCCTATTTGGATTCCTTTTATTTCTTTTTCTTGCCTAACTTCTCTGGCCCAAACCTCCAGTACTATGTTGAATAAAAGTGGTGAGAGTGGGCATCCTTGTCTTGTTCCTGTTCTCAAAGGGATGGCTTTCGGTTTTTCCCCTTGAGTATATCGGATGTGGGTTTGTCATATATGGCCTTTATTATGTTGAAGTATTTTCCTTTTATATCCATTTTACTGAGAGTTTTTATTATGAACGGGTGTTAGATCTTGTCAAATGCTTTCTCTGCATCTACTGAGATGATCATGTGGTTTTTGTTGCTCCTTTTGTTAATATGGGGTATCATGTTGATTTATTTGCAACTGTTGAAGCATCCTTGTGTCCCTGGTATGAATCCCACTTGATCATGGTGTATGATCTTTTCAATGTTTTGCTGTATTCAGTTTGCCAATATTTTGTTGAGAATTTTTGCATCTATGTTCATCAGCAATATTTGCACATAATTTCCCTTCTTTGTATTGTCCTTGTCTGGCTTTGGGATCAAGGTGATGTTGGCCTCGCAGAATATGTTAGGAATATTTCCATCTTTCTCAATTTTTTGGAATAGTTTGAGAAGACTAAGTAATAAATTGTCTTTGAATGTTTGGTAGAATTTTCTAGAGAAGCAATCTGATCCTGAACTTTTATTTTTGGGAGGTTTTTGATTACTGTTTCAATCTCTTTACTTGTGATTGGTCTATTCAGATTCTCTATTTGTTCAGTTTGGGGAGGTTGTAAGAGTCTAAGAATTCATCCCTTCCTTGTAGATTGTACAGTTTGTTTTTCATGATGTTCTCTTATAATCTTTTGTATTTCTGTGGTATCTGTTGTAATTTATCCTCTTTCATTTCTAATTTTATTTATTCGAGGATTCTCTCTTTTTTTCTTAGTAAATTTGGCTAGAGTTTGTCAATTTTGTTGATCCTCTCAAAGAGCAAGCTCCTTGTTTCATGGATCCTTTTTACAGTCTTTTTTGTTTCAATTTCATTTATTTCTTCTCTAATTGTCATTATTTCCCTCTTTCTGCTGAGTTTGGGCTTTGTTTGTTCTTCTTTTTCTAATTCTCTTAGGTGTAGTTTAAGACGGTTTATTTTTGCTCTTTCTTGTTTGTTAACATGGGTGCCGGAGTCCCGCCCCTGCTGAGTCCAGGTTCCTGAGGGATGGACGACGTCGACGCAATGAGGGGAAAATAAAGAGGACGTGAAACTTGGGTCAGTGTTAGCAAGTCCAAGTTTACTGTGCACAAGTGTCGTTTACATATTTTTCAGGATTAGTACAGAAATAGCTCTACAAATATTCTCAGAGAGATAAGGAAGTAAAAAATGAGTGCAAGAATATTTATTAGCATTCTATTCTATAGAGCACAAGGTTAATGGTAGTCTTCTCCGCAATTAGCTAGTGTTTGTTGTCTCTAAGCTAAAAGAGATAGGTACCTAGACATCTGGTGTAATTCATGGTAAAGTTAAATCATGGAGAGAAGGTCCAGGCCTCCAGACAGGACAGCAGTCCGTCTGGTTACATCCTGGGGGAGCCATCCCTGCCTCCCTCAATCATTTACACCATTAGTGTAGATGGTTACTGGGAACAAAAGGCGACTCCAGGGTATCTTATCCCCAGGGCTATCTGCATTCTCAGCGGGCGGTTAAACATCTTTACGTTTTCACGCCCGTTAGGGGGTGAAAAGCATTCCTTTGTCTTTTAGATTGTAGAGCTAACAGTCCCTTAAGCACACTGCCCGGAGAAAGTATCACTTTGCTAGTAAAGTAAAGGGCTGAAAAGCTAAGCTAAACTATATATCTTCAAGAATAAAAAACAGAAATAAGTATAGACATAACCTTGATAGAAAGCATGCATATAATTCACAAAATATCAGGGGTGTCGGCCGGCTGTTCTTCACTGAGGGGCATCCCTGCACCCCTCGGCCCTGCTACTCATCAATTATTTATTATTTATTGCTTTTAGGAGAAAACCTCTATAACATTTTAACAGAAAGCAGAAGGTCAAGAATAATATGTAGATACTTCTTGATCATCCAATTAACCAGCAAACTTAGAAGGATGATGCATATATATATTTAGACAAAGAATTGGAGGGAGTAGGAAATATTAACCAGATGGAGGCCATAAACCTAATTCAACATGGTATCTGGGCAGGATTCCTTTCTGCTTGTCTCAAAAGGGACTGTGTGCTCCTCCATTAACTAACTGAAAAATATCTTAAAAGTTACCTGCAGGTGGTCACATTCTCTGACTATATTTAATTCTCCCGGGAGGTAGTGCCTCCCAAGCAGCCACCCAATGAGTGAAAACTAGAGGTTAAGAAAGGAAAAGGAATGAAGGGCAATTAGAAGCAGCACAGGTTTCAGAACTATGTGAGGGTCCGGCCGGTTATTATTCACCAAGGGGTGACCCTGCACCCCTCGGCGTTAATCGGCTGGACCGTGTCAAACAGCCGATCAAATGATGTAGCCACGGCTCCCGGCACATGGGCCTGTATTGCTATAAATTTCCCTCTTCGGACTGCTTTTTCTGCATCCCATAATTGTTGGTATGGTATGTTTTCATTCTCATTTGTCTCCAAATATTTTTTGATTTTTCCCTTTATTTCTTTGATGACCCATTGGTTGTGCAGTAGCATGTTGTTTAGTCTCCACATTTTCATTCCTTTTCCAGCTTTTTTCTTGTAGTTGATTTCTAGTTTCATCTCATTACGGTTAGAAAAGATAATAGATATGATTTCAATCTTCTTAAATTTATTGAGGTTTGCTTTGTTTCCCAATATATGGTCTATCCTTGAGAACATTCCATGTGTGCCTCAGAAGAATGTCTATTCTGTTTGGACTGAGTGCTCTCTGTATATCTATCATGTTCATCTTGTCTAGATTTTCATTTAAGTCCACTATCTCCTTGTTGACTTTTTTTCTGGACGATCTATCCATTGATATAAGTGAGGTGTTGAGATTCCCTACTATTACTGTGCTGTCACTGATAACTCCTTTTAGGTTTATTAATAGTTGCTTTATGTACTTTGGTACTCCTGTGTTGGGTGCATACATGTTTATAAGTGTTATGTCTTCTTGGTGGAGAGTCTCTTTTATCATTATACACCCCTCTATGTCTGTCTTTACCAGTTTTATCTTGAAGTCTACTTTGTCTGATGTAAGTATAGCAACACCTGCTTTCTTTTGTTTGCCATTAGCTTGGAGTATTGTCTTCCATCCCTTCACTCTGAGCCTATGTTTGTCTCTAGAGTTGAGATGTTTCCTGAAGGCAGCATATTGTTGGGTTTGTTCTTTTAACCTCCTGCCACTCTGTGTCTTTTGATTGGAGAATTCAATTCATTTACCTTTAGAATGATTATTATTTTTTTCTTATAAATATCATTAGTTTTATTGATAGTATCAGAAAACAGAGTTGAAAGGGACATAAGGATTTTTATTGATAGACGTTTCTTGGGGTTGTAACCATTTATGTACTGGAAAATGGGATTATTATTCTTTACAATATTTAGCAGCGTTTATTCATTGCCCATGCTTTGAATGACCACCATGTGCCACAGCTTGCACTAAGATAAAATAAGTATGCAATATGTCATTTGACATAGGAGGTTTTTTTTTTAATGTAAGCACTTTTTAAAAGCTTACTATGCATGCAGAAATATAATATTCCTTTCCCTTTAAGAGGCTCAGTGCCTTCATATAGTTATTGACTTAAACTACAAGAGTGAGAAGTGATAGGAAAATCTATATATATTTTACCTAAATAGCTCACATATCTAGATTCATGAGTTTTCCAAGAAGCAAAAGAGCTCCTTTGCCTTTAAATAAATGAAAATAATAAGAGCAAGAAGCTCTTGAATAATCCTAAAAGCTATCAATCTTGATTAAAATAGATATGAGTGAACCTAATTGTGCACTGTTTATAATAATAGTTAATAGGATTACTTTGGGAACTGTTTAAAATATTTTTTAAATTTTTTATTAGGAGATCTTTCAAGCATAGAGAAAAATATCAGAGAATATAACAAATGTATGCACTCTCCATCCAGATTTAACAAGGTTTAAGATTTAGTATATGTATATGTGTATACATATATGAAGAACTCACTACAGATGGAGTTGAGGTCCTCTTTGTGTCACACCTTCCTCCCCGAGCTGACGTAAGCAACTCCTCTAACAATTTTTTTTATTGAGTTAATGATAGGTTACAATCTTGCAAAATTTCAATTGTACATTAATGTTTGTCATTCGTGTTGTTAGTGCATCACTTCACCCTTTGTGCCCACCCCCCACTCCGCCTTTCCCCTGGTAGCCACTAATCTGTTCTCTTTGTCCACATTTTAAAATTCATCATATGAGTGGAGTCATACAGAGATTATCCCTCTCTAACTGGCTTATTTCACTTAACATAATTCCCTCAAGGTCCATCCATGTTGTTGCAAATGGAATGATTTTGTTCTGTTTGACAGCTGAGTAGTATTCCATTGTATATATATACCACATCTTCTTTATCCATTCATCTCTTGATGGGCACTTTGGTTGCTTCCAAGTCTTGGCTATTGTAAATAATGCTGCAGTGAACATTGGGGTGCATAGGACTTTTGGAATTGCTGACTTCAAGCTCTTTGGGTAGATACTCAGTAGTGGGATAGCTGGATCGTATGGTAGTTCTATTCTTAATTTTTTGAGGAATCTCTATACTGTGCTCCATAGTACATAGCTCCATAGCTGCACCAGTGTGCATTCCCACCAGCAGTGTATGAGGATTCCTTTTTCTCCACAACCTCTCCAACATTTGTTGCTATTTGTTTTACTTATTTTTGTCATTCTAATGAGTGTAAGGTGATATCTTAGTCTAGTTTTGATTTGCATTTCCCTGATGATCAGCGATGATGAACATCTTTTCCTGTGCCTATTGGCCATCTGTATATCTTCTTTGGAGAAATGTCTGTTCATGTCTCCAGCCCAATTTTTGATCGGGTTGTTTGATTTTTTGTTGTTGAGTTGTGAGAGTTCTTTATATATCATGGATATTAAGCCTTTGTCAGATATATGACTTGCAAATATTTTTTCCCAGTTAGTGGGTTGTTTTTTTGTTTCAATTCTGTTTTCATTTGCCTTGAAGAAGCTCTTTAATCTGATGAAGTCCCATTTGTTTATTCTTTCTATTGTTTCCCTTCTCTGAGAAGACATGGTGTCCGAAAAGATCCTTTTAATACTTATGTCAAAGAGTGTACTACCTACGTTTTTCTTCTAGAAGCCTTATGGTCTCAGGTCTCACCTTTGGGTCTTTGATCCATTTTGAGTTTATTTTGGTGAATGGTGAAAAGGAATGGTCAGTATTCATTCTTTTACATGTGGCTTTCCAGTTTTCCCAGCAACATTTGTTGAAAAGACTTTCTTTTCTCCATTGTATGCCCTCAGCTCCTTTGTCGAAGATAAGCTGTCAATAGATGTGTGGTTTTATTCCTGGGCTTTCAATTCCGTTGCATTGATCTGTGCACCTGTTTTTGTACCAGTACCATGCTGTTTTAATTACTGTAGCTTTGTAGTATGTTTTGAAGTCAGGGATTGTGATGCCTCCCTTTTGTTCTTTTTTCTCAGGATTGCTTTAGCAATTTGGGGTCTTTTGTTGCTCCATATGAATTTTAGGATTCTTTGTTCTATTTCTGTAAAGAATGTCATTTGGATTTTGATTCTGATAGCATTGAATCTGTAGATTGCTTTAGGTAGAACAGACATTTTAACTATGTTTATTCTTCCAATCCATGTACATGGAATGTCTTTCCATCTTGTTATGTCATCATCCAACTCTCTCAGAAAGGCCTTGTAATTTTCATTATACAGGTCCTTCACTTCCTTAGTTAAATTTACCCCGAGGTATTTTATTCTTTTTGTTGCGATTGAGAATGGTATTGTGTTCTTGAGTTCTTTTTCTGTTAATTTGTTATTAGAATATAGAAATGCTACTGATTTATGCAAATTGATTTTACACCCTGCAACTTTGCTGTAGTTGTCGATTACTTCTAAGAGTTTTCCAATGGATTCTTGGGGGTTTTCTATATATAAGATCGTCTGCGAACAGTGATAGTTTCACTTCTTCCCTCCCTATTTGGATTCCTTTTATTCATTTTCCTTGCCTAATTGCTCTGGCCAGAACCTCCAGTACTATGTTAAATAAGAGTGGTGATAGAGGACATCTTTGTCTTGTTCCTGTTTTCAGGGTGATGGCGCTCAGTTTTTGCCCATTGAGTATGATATTGGCTGTGGGTTTGTCATATATGGCCTTTATTATGTTGAGGTAGTTCCCTTCTATGCCCATTTTGTTCAGAGTTTTTATCATAAATGGCTGTTGGATCTTGTCAAATGCTTTATCTGCATCTATTGAGATGATCATGTGATTTTTTATTCCTCACTTTGTTGATGTGGTGTATCACGTTGATTGATTTGTGGATGTTGAAACATCCCTGTGTCCCTGGTATGAATCCCACCTGATCATGATGTATGATCCTTTTGATGAATTGTGGAATTCTGGTTGCCAAAATCTTGTTTAGAATTTTGCGTCTATGTTCATCAGTGATATGGGCCTGTAGTTCTCTTTTTTCGTGGTTTCCTTGTAGGCTTTGGTATCAGTGTGATGTTGGCTTCATAGAACATGTGAGGAAGTGTTCCATCCTCCCTAATTTTTTGGAATAGCTTGAAAAGGATAGGTATTAAATCCTCTCTGAAAGTTTGGTAGAATTCCCCAGGAAAGCCATCTGGTCCTGGGGTTTTATTCTTTGGGATGTTTTTGATTGCTGTTTCAACCTCTTTCCTTGTGATGGGTCTGTTCAAATTGTCTGCTTCTTCTTGAGTGAGCTTTGGGAGATTGTAGGAGTCCAAGAACTTATCCATTTCCTCTAGCTTATCCATTTTGTTGGCATATAGTTTTTTGTAGTATTCTCTTATAATCCATTGTATTTCTACAGAGTCTGTTGTTATCTCTCCTCTTTCATTTCTGCTTTTGTTTATTTGAGCTTTCTCCCTTTTTTTCTTTGTAAGTCTGGCTAGGGGTTTGTCAATCTTATTTATCTTCTCAAAGAACCAGCTCTTAGTTTCATTGATCCTTTCTACTGCCTTTTTCATTTCAATAGTATTTATTTCTGCTCTGATTTTTATTATTTCTCTCCTTCTGCTGACTTTGGGCTTTATTTGTTCTTCTTTCTCTGGTTCAGTTAGGTGTAGTTTAAGATTGTTTATTTGGAATTTTTCTTGTTTGTTAAGATGTGCCTGCATTGCAATGAATTTTCCTCTTAATACAGCTTTTGCTGTATCCCATATGAGTTGGTATGGCATGTTATCATTTTCATTTGTTTCCATGTATTTTTTTATTACTTCTTTAATTTCTTCAATGATCCATTGCTTGTTCAGTAGCGTATTTAGTGTCCACATCTTTGCGCCTTTCTCAGCTTTTTTCTTGTAATTAATTTCTAGCCTTATAGCATTATGATCAGAGAAGATGCTTGTTATTATTTCAATTTTTTAAATTTCTAGAGGCTTGCCTTGTTTCCCAACATACAGTCTATCCTTAAGAATGTTCCATGTGCACTTGAGAAGAATGTGTATTCTGCTGTTTTATGATGAAGTGATCTATATATGTCTATTAAGTCCAATTGTTTGAGTTTTTTGTTTAGCTCCACTATTCCCTTGTTGATTTTCTGTCTGGATGATGTGTCCATTGATGCGAGTGGAGTGTTGAGGTCCCCTACTATTATTGTGTTGTTTTTAACATCTTCCTTTAGGTCTGTTAATAGTTGCTTTACGAACCTGGGTGCTCCTATGTTGGGTGCATAGATATTTATAAGCGTTATTTCTTCTTGATGAAGTGTCCCTGTGATCACTATATATTGTCCCTCTGTGTCTCTCTTTTCCTGCCTTATTTTGAAATCCATCTTGTCTGATATAAGAATTGCAACACCTGCCTTTTTTTTTCTTGCTATTAGCTTGAAGTATTGTCCTCCACCCCTTCACTCTGAGCATGTGTTTGTCCTTGGGGCTGAGGTGTGTTTCCTGGAGGCAACAAATTGTTGGGTCTTGTTCTTTAATCCATTTTGCCACTCTGTGTCTTTTTACTGGAGAGTTCAATTCGTTCACATTGAGGGTGATTATTGATGCATGTGGACTTAATGCTGTCAATCTGTCGCTCGTTATCTGGATTTCCTGCATTACCTTTGTATCTTGTCCTGTGTGCTTTAGCCTACCCATTGACTTCTGCAATTTCTTATGCTGGGTTTCTTAGATTTTGTCCTTATTTATGTTTTTTTGGCTCTGTTCTGTTTTTAGTTTAGTGGCTACCCTGAAGTTTGTATTCAGAATCTCATGTATAATATAGTCCATTCTCTGGTGGTCTCTTGCTTACTTGGCCTAGACTGATTTAGTCCCTTTCCTCTTCCCATCCTAAATTATTATTTTCATTTCTTATTCCAACTCGTGTTATGAGTTTGCAGTTAGAGTGATAAGATCGTCTTTGCTTTGGTAGTTTCCTTATCTTTATCCTAATGCTATAGCTGAATATTTGCTATCCTATTCTGGTTCTATCTATCTGTCTCCCTACTCTGTGGTTTGTGACCCCTTTCTCCCTTTTTTTTTTCAGGTATGAGAGCCTTCTTGAGGATTTCTTGTAGTGGAGGAGTTTTGGTTACAAATTCCCTTAACTTTTGTTCGTCTGGAAAAGATTTAATTTCTCCCTCATATCTGAAGGAAATTCTCGCTGAATAGAGTATTCTTGGCTGAAGATTTTGATCTTTTAAAGCTTTGAATTTGTCACTCCATTCTCTGCTAGCTTGTAAGGATTCTGTAGAGAAATCTGCTGAAAGTCTGATAGGAGCTCCTTTGTAGGTTATTCTCTTCTGTCTTGCTGCCCTGAGTATTCTTTCTTTGTCTTTCATTTTTGCCATTTTTACTACTATATGCCTTGCAGTAGGTCTTTTTCCATTGACAAATATAGGGGATCTGAAAGCTTCCTCTACACACATTTCTCCCTCAATCCCTAGATTTGGGAAGTTCTCTTCTATAATTTCATTAAGTACACTTTCTGCTGCATTTTCCTTTTCCACGTTCTCGGAATTCTTATGATCCTTAAATTCATTCTCCTCATTCAATCCGCTATCTCTTGGAGATTTTCCTCATTTGTTTAAATTCTTAGTTCTCTTTCTTCCTCTGTCTGGAGCCCTTCAGCCTGTCTACCTTCGATTATGCTAATTTGCTCTTCTATGGTGTCTACATGGGCATTCAGGGAATCCATATTCTGTTTTATCTGGTCCATTGTGTTTTTCATCTCTAGTAATTCTGTTTGATTCTTCTTTATAGTTTCTATCTCTTTTGTGAAGTAGCTCCAGATCTCGTTGGCTTGTTTCTCTATCTTTTTCTCTACCTCATTGAGTTTTTTGATTATAACTACTCTGAACTCATTTTCACTTAGTTTACCTACTTCCAAAGCCTCAGGACTTAATTGTGTGTTTTTATTGTTTTCCTTCTGGTCTGGAGCTTTTCTAAATTGCTGGATGGTAGAGGAGCGTTTTTTTCTCATGATGGTAGAATTCGGTTGCAGTTACAGCATGTCGCCACTAGATGGGGGTCTAGAGCCACGCGTTGGGAGCACTCTGCCTTTGGGCAAGATGGCTGCGCCCAGCGTGGTTTGCCCGGGGGAGGGGCTGTTTTTCTCGTGCACAGATCTGGATTGGATCAGCTCTGTTCTCCGGACTGCCGGGGCACTGGTTTGCTGGGGTCCCCGCGCAGGCAAGCTTCCCCCCGTCATTGGGTTTCCGCTGCACCGGCGGCGGGAGTCCTGGATGATCCCCCCGTCGTGCGGCCCCGCACCTGTGGCAGTAATCCCAGTCTCTAGGGGAGGGAGCGATGTTCTCTCCTGCCCTGTTCCAGCTTCTCCGAGGCCTGCTGCAGCATCTCCGTCCTCTGCCTTTTTGGTGCTGTAGGTCTCTGATGGTCTGGCATTAGGTTTATTAGCTGAAATTCAGTTTTTTCCAATCCTTTGTTGTAGTTTGGAGGGGAGAGAGTCCCAGGTCAGCTCACCCCCCCATTTTACTCTGACTAGAGTGATTATTGATGTATGAGGGCTTAATATTGCCATCTTATTGCACATTTCCCAGTTCTTCTGCATTTCCTTTGTTTCTTGTCCCATGTATTTCAGACTACCAATTTGATTAGTTAGTTCTCTCTGTTGGTTTTCTTCGTTTTGTCCTTGTTTATCATATATGTCTCTATTCTGATTATTTGTTTAGTGGTTACCTTTAGGTTCGTAAAAAAAATCCATAGTTGAGATAGTCCATTTTCTAATAGCCTCTTATTTCCTTAGACTAAGATGATTCTACCTCTTTCCTCTTCCCCTTCTAGGTTATTTTTGTCATATCTTTTTCCATCTTGTGTTGTGAGTTTGTGGCTAAAATGATGAGATCATTTTTGTTTTGGTATTTTCCTTTTCTTTATTCTTGATATTAAAGTTAAGTGTTTACTAACCTGATCTGATAGAGAGCTGCCATTTTCTGTTTATTGCCTACCTATTCATCTCCTTGCTCAGAGCTTTCTAGTTCTTTTCCTGGTTTCTTGTTTTTCCTTTCAGGTATGAGGGACTTCTTGAGGATTTCTTGTGGGGGTGGGGTCCTTTGGTGATGAACTCCCTTAGCTTTTGTTTATCTGGGAAAGTTTTTATTTCTCCATCATATCTGAAGGAGATTTTTGCTGGATAGAGTATTCTTGGCTGAAAGTTTTTGTCTTTCCGGATTTTGAATATATCATTCCACTCTCTCCTAGACTGCAAGGTTTTTGCTGAGACACCCACTGAAATCCAGATAGGGGTTCCTTTGTAAGTTATTTTCTTCTGCCTTGTTGCCCTTAGTATATTTTCTTTGTCCTTGACTTTTGCCAGCTTCACTGCTATATGCCTTGGAGTGGGTCTTTTTACATTGACAATGTTAGGAGATCTGAAGGCCTCTTTCACATCGATTTCCAGCTCCTGCCTGAGATTTGGGAAGTTCTCAGCTATTATTTCTTTGAACAAGCTTTCTACTCCATTCTCCTTCTCTTCCCCCCCTCTTGAATACCTGTAACCCTTATGTTGCATTTCCTGATTAAGTCAGATATTTCTCTGAGAGCTCCTTCATTTCTTTTTAGTCTGAGGTCTCTCTTCTCCTCCCTCTGAAGCATTTCTACAGTTCTATCCTCTAACTGTCTGATTTGCTCCTCCATATTGTCAACTCTGTTGTTTAGCGGATCCAGATTTTTCTTTATTTCATCCACTGTGGTTTTCATCTCTAACAATTCTGATTGGTTCTTCTTTATGGTTTCAATCTCCTTTGTGAAGGAGATCCTGAATTTGTTAATTTGTTCTGTGTTTTCTTGTAACTTGTTGAGATTTTTTTAATGATAGCTGTGTTGAATTCTTTGTCATTTAAGTTATGGATTTCTGTGCCTTCAGGGTTGGTTTCTGCGTATTTGTCACTTTCCTTCTGGTCTGGAGATTTAACAAACCTACTCATACTGCTTGACGGAGTGGAGTTTTGCTTCTTCATGGTGCCCTTATCTGGTTGCAGCTGCCACGTACCACCACTGGATGGGGATCAGGCACTGTGTATTTTGGGCCCAGCATGTGTATTTTGGGGCTCCCCATCTCCAGCCACTGACTACTTTTCTCTCTGAGTGACTGATCAATGGCAGATCTGGAGCACTGGGCAGGAGGAGGAGTACTCTCCCTCCCCAGCACTTCCTCTGGCCCCTGCTTGTCTCTCTGTATGGAGCTCTGGACGATTGCAGGACTGTGCACTTTCCCTTTTCCCAGCCACTGTTCCCTCACTCACCACTCTGTGCACTGTGTAATAGTGGCTGGAGTGCTGGGTGGGGGCAGGGTACCTCTCTCACCTGTACACTTTCCCCACTGTCACTTCCGTGCTCACTGTGCTGTACTCCACACGATTCTGGGGCTGGAGAATCAGGTGGGGAGGGGGCGCCCTTTTCACCTGCACATTTCCTGCTCCTGCAGCCTGTCTCTCTCCACAGAGCTCCTGTGGATCACCTTCCACATCCTCTGGAGGATCCAGCCCCACCACCACCTTCAGGCGTGTGGCTGTGTGGGTCTCCAAGACGTCTTTTGTGACATGTATATGTCCTCTGTTGGTGTATGTATGTCCTTTTGGTTGTATCTTAGAGGGAAGAGGCCAAGGGAAGCACTCACTCTGCCATGATGCTGATGTCACTCTCCTCCAATGCTTAATTTCTCAATGGTCTATCAGACATTGTATAAGTCAGGAACAGCCAGATGGAAGAGATGCATAGGGCAGGGTATGAGGAAAGGGCACGGAGCTTCCATGCCACCTCCAGGTGTGCCACTGTCCCTGAATCTCTCCCTGTTCCTCCTTTTTTTAATCTTTCAATTTTAAATTGACCTAGCTCTTTATGATCTTTTATGCTTATAGAAAAACTATTAAAGTAAGTTTAAATTTCTAAAAATGTCAGGTTGATTTTCATTTGAATTGGATACTTTCTACTGGTTGACTGGAATGTATGATTGACTTGTGAAAAATAGATTACTTCATATTCACCCCAAAGTGTAGAGAGGATATCTGTTTCTGGATATTAAAATAATCTTTAGTCTTTTAATAGAGTCTAATGTTTTTGCATAGACATTTTATGCATATCTTGTTAAATTAACCCTTAGATACTTTTGTTGCCATGGGGAATAGTATCTTCTATTTGGACTGAGAGAAATTTATAAGTTCATTGGGAATATACAGATTTCACAGTTTTTGCTAAGTTTAATCCAGGTATTCTATGTAAATATTGTCATCATCTTTTTTAAAATTTTCTTTTCTAACTGGTTGTTGTTTCTGCATAGAAAAACTAATAATTTATGCATATAAATTTTGTGCTTAATGAACATAGTAAATGCCAAAGAAGGAGTCTCATATCAATAGGAAAAATCAAGATCATTTAATAAAAGCTCTTGGAACAGCTGGGAAGCTACCTGGAAAAGAGTTAATTCAACCTGTTCTTAGTCCTATAAGAATATAACATCTAGATGAATCAAAGATTTCAAATAAAAAATAAAGGAGTCTTAAAAGCTCGAGAGGAAACTGTGGAAAAATTATTTTATAGCACCAGGGTAGGGAAGCCTCTTTTTTTGACACAAGTCTCAGGAGATGGACAAGATCACATTGCTATACTTTTAAATCAAAATGATACAGAGTAGTGTGTGTCATATATAGTATATAATTATTATATATTACTATATAATTTTATACTTTATATAGTGTAGATAGTATATATTATATAATTTTTTTAAGATGCAAAAACAACTCTGGAAGGGTACATAAAAAGCAACAAACTCAGCAAACTGTGAGGAGGGTAATGAGTGGTGTTGGGCCATGGGGACGGTGTTTTGTAGTTTTCCAATTTTCAACCAGTTAACTGTATCAGCCATTAAAAATTCAAATCAGCACACAAAAAGAAGAGGGTTAAAGAAAAAGAATTCAGCCCCCTTACAGGAACTTCAATGCTTATATTTTTTTCCAGGGGATTCTCTTGTCTTTTCTAAGTATAAAATTACCCTCAACCAAAATTGACATCTTTGCCCCCACATTTTGAATTGTGTTACTTTCCTTTTTTTCCCCTGTCTAATTGCATTAGCTAGTATATTTGGTACCACGATAAATAAGAGTTAAAGACTGGATCTGTTCATTTCATTTCTTACTCATTTATCTGCCTTGATTTTGTTTTTTTGCCATAAAGAATATTTCAATTTTATGCACATTTGTGAATCATCTTATGGTTGACATTTGGGTGTTGTGTTTTGCTCAGAGAGCTTCTACAAATATCTGACTAAATTTTCCGTGTCTGGCACTTGTGTAATATTGCTTTTTCTCTCTTTCTCTTTTTCCAAACCACTTTATTGACATACAAAAAGCTGTACATATTTAATGTACACAACTTAATGAGTTTGGAGATGTGTGATCCATCTGGGATACATTTTGTTGTAGGGAGAGAGGGTCTACCTGGGCAGGAGGAGGGCTGAGGGGTCTCTGTCTTGGCTCTCTGGATAAATGTTGGGGGGTTTCCTTAGGGATGACTTGGCTCAGCTGCCCTTCCTGACCATGTGCATCAAGGAGAGTCTGCGGTTGCATCCTCCAGTCACTGTCATCTCCCGACGTTGCACCCAGGACATTGTGCTCCCAGATGGCCGGGTCATCCCCAAAGGTGCCCTCAACGTCAAGGGGAGGAGCATCCTGGGCAAGAAGAGGGGCCCGTCCTGCAGGAGGGGACCTCTTCCTGACGGCCCCTCCTCTCCCACAGGTGTTATCTGCCTCATCAGTATTTTCGGGACCCACCACAGCCCATCCGTGTGGCCAGACCCTGAGGTGCTGCCTCTCCCCACCCTCATCCTTGTCTGCTCCCCTAAGGGGACCCAGGGGAGGGTGCAGGGTACTGACCTGGCAAATCAGACATCACCTCCCCACATCATACACACGTCTGACTCTCCATGGCTGGAGGTCCTGGGAGACCCCACCCAGCAGTCCTATCTTTGCCTTACCCCCAGGTCTATGATCCCTTTCGCTTTGACCCAGAAAACACCAAGGAGACGTCACCTCTGGCCTTCATTCCCTTCTCAGCGGGGCCCAGGTGAGGGCGGCAGGCATCTGAGGTGGGGATGTGTTGATGGGGGCAGGGGTCTGGGACAGATTCCCAACATGACTGTGAGGGGGGGTAAAAAAGGGAACACTGAAGGTGGGAAGAGTTCCAGCTCTCCTTCCTCCACCCACCACACCCCCCACCACACCCCGCCCCAGAGGTTATGGGTAATGGTCTGGGGCCTGGGGTCCTCGGTGTGCTCAGTGCCCCTGACCCCTGTCTGCTGGTCTGAGCTCGAGCTGCAGTGTGGGCCAGGCTCGGGGGACGTGCAAGCCCTCATGGGGGCCCAGGATTCTCTCTGCCTGCGGGCAGGGATGGGGGTCCCGGGCGCCGTCTAGCCCCCACTCCCGCCGCAGGAACTGCATCGGGCAGACGTTCGCCATGACGGAGATGAAGGTGGTCCTGGCGCTCACGCTGCTGCGCTTCCGCGTCCTGCCGGCCGGGGAGGAGCCGCGCCGGAAGCCGGAGCTGATTCTGCGCGCCGAGGGCGGACTGTGGCTGCGGGTGGAGCCGCTGAGCGCGGGCCCCCAGTGACCCACGGCCTCCCGACCCGGGATCCACCCCGACCCCACACCTCACTGTGCAGATTCCCAGCAATAAATCTGTGCTGTCACCTCTGCCCCAGCCTATCGGGAGCCAGCAGGGGGCGGTGGTGGCTGTGGAGGATGGGGAGGGGCCATGGTGGGTGGAGGCGGGGCCAGTGTCTCTGAGTCCGACACCCTGCCTGCCTCTCCCGCTGACCACAGGGCCCCACGCCGCTCGAGAGTTCTTCTAGAAACCAACGAGGGACTGCATCCTGTGGGCAGTAGGGAGCTGTGGGAGATGTCTGAGCAGGAGGGGGCCAGGGTGGAGGACGGACGTAAGGGGCACATTTGAGGCTCTCAGCTGGGGATGAGAACCTGTGCTCTGAGCACTCTGACTTTGGTTCCATCTCCTAATATACCCAATCTTTCCTCACCTCAGAACCCTTCGCTATGTATCTGTGGTTACTGTGTTACTGTCTTGACTTGAACATGACAAGCCGGATGCTTTATAGTGTGTTGTGTTGTCTGTCCCTGTTGCAGTGTCTGCTGTTTTTGCTGGTTTTCACTCCTAGGGTCAGTGTTCTTGTGTGCCTGGTTACCACTGCCTGGGTAGTGTGTGCCATATTTGAAATAATATCTGTCAAATTTGAAGAAGACAGCTTTCAGTAAGAGGAATCCTAGGAGCTGTGCTGGGTGAGGATGAAGTTAAATGAAGTTCAAGGCTCGTGGTGCCCAAGGCCACCAGGAAGATTAAAGTCAAGCTGAAGTGACACTTGCAGGCTCCTCCTCTTTGGTTTGCTGTCACGCTGAGGGTGGAGCTTTGTGAGGTCTCCACCAACGTGAGGAGCGTTCCCCTCCTGCCCTCTCCCTGGGCTCTGCCTTTTCTCTCTCCACCACGAGGACATCCAAACAGGGATTCACATTTTCTTGCCTGGAGAAATGCCTCCAGGGTAATAAAATGAACATAATGTTCATTTTATCTCTGGGTTTCTGTTTTCATTTGAGTAGTGTCTTCCTAATTCTTTACTGTCTTTTCAGGTCATTATTCATTTAAGAAAATGAGAAGGTATCCAGCTTTGAGAGTTGTTTTTAGGAACCTGAACGTTTAATCCAAGTAGCCTGGCTTTCCATTCATGGAAAACAGAAGTCTCAACTGGGATTTTAAGTGGTCGTGGTCCAGTTATGACTCCACTCTTGGATGTAGTAGGAATGGTGGTTGCCTTTAAGCATATAGATTTCCAGGCCATAAGAGCCCACAGCAGGTTAAGGGGAGGCCTGCACATCACCCAGACTCTGGACTCTGGGCTGAATGGAGGCAGCAGGTGGACTTTGGGTTTGACTCCCTTGGGATGTTGTGAGTGTGTTCCTTGTCTAGGAAGCAGGGTACACACGGGATGTTTTGGTAGTCAGCAGGATGGCCTGTTCGGGGACTGCTAATTGTGTATCAGGATATGCATTTTGCTCTCTTAGAATCCTTAGTTTTTAGGTATGTGCATGGCTGGCTGTAACACAAATCATACCTGAAGGCTTTTCTTGAAGGTAGACTGGTTAAAGAACTGTACCGTGTCCCATATGGAGAAGTCAAAGACTACATAGTAATTCCGGGAACCTTCTTGAAGAGACAGCTGAGATGCTCTCTCTGTCCAGTCTTCCCCTCTCCTCCTTCCTGCTGCATGGACCATTGAGGTGGTGGCTGGAGCTCCATCTTGGGTCACAAGGACAAGACTACTCTTTGGGGTGGGTGGAGCAAACACCTAGATGCCATCAGGGTCAAATGACCCTGGATCAACCACACCCTGGAGTTGTACTACCAACGTCACAATCTCAGTCTGCTCTTTACCAGCTGTGTGGCTTGTGGAGAATTGTTTCTCTCTCTGAGCCTCAGTTCCTTTCCTGTGAAGTGTAGGCACTTTACCGCACTGCTGTGGAGACTGAACAAGCAAGCATGTGCAGCATGACTGGGTCAATATCTGGTGGGTATCAGCACTCAGTGAGGGTTACTTTCCTCCCTTTTGACCCTCTTTTTGTATCACATCCTAAAATTTAAAATGTTTTAAAGTCATGAAGCTTACATTTAAGTTTTGAGGAATGTGGCGACTGGCTGTTGAAGAGAAGTATGATTAGAAGATTCAGTGAGTCCAAAATATCCATAGTTATACCTGAGAAATTACAAGGGCGTTCGATGCGAAGCTGGCCTCAAGCTAGGAAGTGAAAATGGTATTTTTACCCAGAGAAGCATGACCCGGACTTCATTTCAGCCCGGATATTCCAGGAAGTGGGGATCACGCTGGTCTGCAATACCGAGAGGAATGTGGAGGGGGTGGCAGTGAGGCTGTTTCCTTCAGCACCTGGACAGCAGCCGCCCCTGGACTGGCTCCTGTCAGGCTGCAGTGGGTCTGGGGGTACAGGGTACAAGTCTCAGAGCCTATCAGGAGCCCACAGATTGAGGGCCTGGTTGGTTGGGTAACAAGCACATGAAAAGTTACTCAGCATCACAGCCACTAGGGAAATGCCAATCAAGGCCACAATTGATACCACTTCACAACCACTAGGATGGCAAGAAAATAAAAAAGGGAAAATAACGAGTGTGGATGAGGATGTGGAGTGATTGGGACCCTCAGACACTGCTGGTGTGTATGTAAAATGGTGCAGCCATGAGGGAAAACCGTTTGGTGGTTCCTCTATAAATTTAACCTAGAATTACCATATGACCCACGCCCAGGTATATTCCCCAAAGAATTGAAAACAGGTGTTCAAGCCAAAATTTGTACATGAAAGTCCACAGTGACACTATTCACAATTGCCAAAAGTTTGATTTTTGGGAAATAATCCAAATATTCATTAACAGATGAATGGTAAGCAAAATGTGGTCCATCCACATGAAGGAATATTATTTGGTCATAAAAAGGAATGAAGCACCGACACATCCTACAACTTGGATGAACATTGAAAGCATGATGTTAAGTGAAAAGAGCCAGACACAAAAGGTCACATATTGTACAATTCCACTTACGTGAAATGTCCAGAATAGGCAAATCCATAGAGACATCAAGCAGATTGCTGTTTGTCATGGGCTGGAGGGTGGGGGAATGGGGAGTGCCTGCTGATAGGGATGAGGCCTGGTCTTTGGTCAGGAAAATGTCTTGGAGCTCGACAAAGGAGGTGGTTGCACAGCATCATGAATGTCCTAAATGCACGGAATTGTGTGCTTTACAGTGGCTAAAATGGTGAATTTCATGTTATGCGAATTTTACCTCAACCAAAAAATGATATTTTCTCACATATATAATATATATTCGTTATATATATTTGATATACATATATATATTTGTTAATCTGGGTTTTTCATATAATAATATATTGTGAACATCTTTCTATGACATTACGTTATCTTACCGTGACATAAAAATGATCATCTTGGTATTTAAAATCTTTAAATGTTAAGTGTGAAGCCACTCTTTATTTTTTAAAATGGAACCATGTTTGAAAATAACAAAAGCTTGCCTCACTTTGCAAGAAGTCTCATCATGCCATCGTGCACATTGATGGCTTGAGATATTCTATGGATTATAGATTGTGGTGTTCTTAATGAAATAACTTTTCGTGTACAAATTTCATTTTTATAGCAATAGATACACGGATATTTATGTAAGATGTGGGTGTTGTCAAAGACCTTTCATAGAACATGTGTGGACTCTGCAGATACTGATGTTTTTGGTCCTTTCAACAGAGGTAGACCACTGAGAAGGGAGAAGGCAATAGTTCAGCTCCCCACTGCAAATGCTGATAGCAATTAACTCACTTGCTCAAGGTCACTCAGTGAGTGGTGGAGTGGGGGTGAATTTGGTCAGCTTGGCATCAGAGGTATGCCTTAAGCTACAAAGGAAGTGATCTCCAAGGTGTGTGTCAGCCCTAGGTGCATCAGATCACCTGGGGAAGCACTCCAGGATTCCTAGATGAGACTCTGACAGTGGAGCCTAAATTCTTAAATATAACAGTTTTCACATGGAATACATTCACTCACATAAAAACATAATATGCACAGTGAAAATTATTGGTCCTCCATATGTCGTTTGCCGAGTTTCTTCTTCTTTAGGTAAATACTTTTCTTTTTTTATATTGTTTCATAGTATATTTATGTAAAGTAACATATGTGCTTAGTTGCACTTGGCCTGATCTCAACATTGTATGTAAATTTACAAAATTTACAAAAAGTAAAATTTTGCATGTGTGCTCACTGTGCCATGGTGGCCCAGCCTGTTCAGTGCTTTCTGCTGAAAAGCCCGTGTGAAGCCCCACCTCTGCAAGCAGGACCTGCCACCCAACTGTGGTTGCCTAGCCTGCCTCAGTGAAGGCACTCTGCTGAGTGGCTGTGGCCTGGCCGGTGCAAATGCAGAGCATCCTACTGACACAACCATGAGTAGATGAGGCAGGAACAGCAAATGCAGCCCAATGATGACAGGGGGAGTCTCACCAGAAGTAACAAGAAGCACAGGAGAACCAGTGACCCTGTCCCCAGTGGTGGCATCCCTGGCACCACCTTCACCACCAGCAGCAGCTGTACACAAGTTCGTGAGTCCCCAGCCCCCTGCCAAGGACAGTGACACCAGTGAATGCAGCACCTCTGGGAGAGGTGCAACCAGCACCCCAAGACATCCCGGGAACAGCAACACAGGTGGAGCATGGGACTGCAGTGTGTGAACCTGCAGAGACCCAGTGGAGGACCATGGGACCCAGGTGACCAGAACCAAAGTAACCAAAACTGTACTCAAATAAGAAAAGGTGGTTCCTACCAGAAATGCACCAGCAGAGGATCAAAAACCATCATCAGAACCTAGATCATCAAAAATCATGAAGAACTACAGTAACACGGCAGAACAGAATGAGAATGACAGCTCTGTAGAAACAGAACCTGAAGTCACAGAAGATTACAACCTGACTGATGGAGAATTCAAAATAGCAGTCATAAAGAAACTCAGCAAATTACAAGAAAACTCAGAAGGACAGTTCAGTGAGCTCAGGAATTAAATTAATGAGCAGAAGGAGTACTTCACCAAAGAGATTGAAGCTCTACAAAAAATACAAACAGAAATTCTGGAGATGAAGGATACAGTTAATGAGATAAAAATAATGTAGAAAGCACAAAAAATAAGTAGATCATATGGAGGAGAGAATTAGTGACGTTGAAGACAGAAATCTAGAAATGTTTCAGGTGGAGGATGAGAGAGAAGTAAGATTTAAAAATGAAGAATTTCTTTGAGAAACATCAGACTGAATTAGGAAAAGCAACATAAAGATTGTAGGTATCCTAGAGGGAGAAGAGTGGGAGAAAAGAGCAGAGAGCTTGTTTAAAGAAATAATACATGAGAACTTCCCAAACCTGGGGAAAAACTGGACATACATGTACATGAAATCAATAGAACTCCTAATTACATCAGTGCAAAAAGACCTTCTCCAAGGCATATACTATTAAACTGTCAAAAGTCAATGAGAAAGAAAAAATATTAAGGGCATCAAGGCAGAAGAAAATAACCCAAAAAGCAACCCCTATCAGGCTTTCATTTGATTTCTCAGCAGAAAACTTAGAGGGTAGGAGAGAATGAAATGATACGTTCAAAAGAGGGAAAGAGAAATACTTTCAGCCAACAATACCCTATCCAATGAAACTATCCTTCAGATACAGTGGAGAAATAAATGCTTTCTCAGATAAACAAAAGGCGAGGGAGTTCATCGCCACTAGACCTCCTTTACAAGAAATACTCAAGGATGCTATGATACCTGAAACAAAAAGGCAAAGGCCTACAATGTTTACACAAGAAGATAAATAGACAAAATCAGAAAACTGTAGCTCTCTTTCAGGAGAGCAAATACTTAATTATAACATAAAAGATAAAGGGAAAGAAAGCATGAAAAATAACTATAAACGCTTCATGGTGCTGGCCTGCTGGCATAGTGGTTAAGTTAACACACTGTGCTTTGTCGGCCCAGGTTTGTGGATTTGGATCCTGGGCATGGACCAACACACCACTCATCGAGCCATGCTGTGGCGACATCCCACATACAAAATAGAGGAAGATTGGTACACATGTTAGCTCAGGGCAAATCTTCCTCAACCAAAAAGCCAAACAGACAAACAAAAACCCTTTAAACACGTCAACTGAGTCACAAACTCACAACACAAAATAGAATAACTTGTGACAACAAAAACATAGATGGGCAGGAGGGAAGGCATAGAACCTGCATAGGCTAATGGAGAGATGAGGCTATCAGAAAATGGACTATCTTGTCTACGAGATCTTTTATATAAACCTCATGGTGAATGCCATAAAGTATCTCAGAGCAGAGTAACAAGTCATAAACAAAGAGAAAATTGAGAAAACCATCACAGAAAACCACCAAACTGAAATGGTAGTCAGAAATACAAAGGAAAAGAAACAATGGAAATATAGAACAATTGGAAAACAAGAGATAAAATGGCAGGATTAAGCCCTCATATATTAGCAATCACTCTAAGTGCAAATGGACTGAATTTACCAATCCAAAGACACACAGTGCCTGCATGGATTAAAGAAAAAGGCCCAACCGTATGCTGCCTCCAGGAAACACAGCTATAAAGACAAACAGAGCCTCAGAGTGAAGGGATGGAAGATGATACTTCAAGCAAATGGCAATCATAAGAAAGCAGGTGTAGCTATGCTCATATCACACAAAGCAGACTTCAAGAGAAAAAAGACAATGAGAGAAAAAGATGGGCATTATATAATGATAAAAGGAATATTCCAGCAAGAATACATAACACTTATTAATGCATATGCTCCTAACACAGTAGCAGCAAAGCATGTAAAGCAACTATTAACAGACCTAAAGGGAGAAATTGATAGCAACACAATAGTAGTAGGAGACCTCAACACCCCACTTACATCAATGGATAGATCATCCAGACAGAAAGTCAAGGAAAGTGGCCTCAAATGAAATACTAGACCAGATGGACTTAATAGATTTATTGAACCCTCCATCTCATAACAGCAGAATATACATTCTTCTAAAGTGCATATGGGACATTGTCAAAGATGGACCATATGTTGGGAAACAATGCAAGCCAATAAAATTAAGAAGATTGAAATCACATCAAGCCTCTTTTCTGACTATTATGCTGTGAAAGTAGAAATCAACTACAAGCAAAAAGCTAGGAAAGTCACAAATATGCAGAGAAGAAACAACATACTACTGAAGAAACATTTGATAAATGACAAAATCAAAGGAGAAATAAAAAAAATCTTGGAGACAGATGAAAATGAAAGCATAACATACCAACTCCTATGGGATGTGCAAGGCAGTCCTAAGAGGAAATTTATGGCAATACAAACTTACCTCAACAAACAAGAAAAATCTCAAATAAGTAATCTTAAACTACAGCTAGCAGAGCTTGAAGAACAAACTGAGCCCAAAGTCAGCAGAAGGAAGGAAATAACAAAAATTAGTGCAAAGTAAATGAAGTAGAGACTAAAAAAACAATAGAAAGTATCAATGAATCTGAGAGCTGATTCTTTGAGAAGATGAACAAAATTGACAAACCATTAGCCAGACTCATTAAGAAAAAAAGAGAGAAGGCTCAAATAAATAAACTTAAAAATAAAGAGGAGAAAATAACACAGATACCACAGAAATAAGGATTATAAGAGAATACTATGAAAAACTATATTTCAACAAGTTGGATAACTTAGAAGAAATGGATAAATCCTTAGACTCATACAACCTCTCAAAACTGAATCAAGAAGAAAAAGATAATCTGAATAGATCAATCACAAGAGATTGAAACAGTCATCAAAAACCTCCCAAAAAATGAAAGTCCAGGACCAGATGCCTTCTCTGGAGAGTTCTGCCAAATATTCAAAGAAGATTTAATATCTATCCTCAAGCTGTTCCAAAAAATTGAAGAAGATGCAATGCTTTCTAATGGATTCTATGAGGCCAACATTACCCTGAAGCCAAAACCAGACAAGGACAAAACAAAGAAGGAAACTCCCAGGCCAATATCGCTGATGAACATAGATGCAAAAATCTCCCCCAAATATGGGCAAATTGAATACAACAATACATTAAAAGAATTATACACCACAGTCAAGTGGGATTTAGTTCAGGGATGCAGGGATGGCTCAACATCCACAAATCAATCAATATGATACACAACATTAACAAATTGAGGAATAAAGATCACATGATCATCTCAATAGATGTTGAGAAAGCATTTGACAAGATCCAGAATCCATTTGTGATAAAAAACTATTAAATGGATATAGAAGGAAAGGACCTCAACATAATAAAGGTCATATGGGACAAACTCATAGCCAATATCATATTTAGCAGTGAAAAACTGAAAGCCATCCCTCTGAGAACAGGAACATGACAAAGATGCCCACTCTCACCCCTCCTATTCATCATAGTACTGGAGGTTTTGGCCAGAGCAATTAAGCAAGGGAAAGATATAAAATGTATCCAAATTGGAAAGGAAGAAGTAAGACTCGTGCTGTTTGTTGATGACATGATTCTATATATAAAAACCCTAAACAATCCACCAGAAAACTATTAGAAATAACCAAAAACTGAAGCAAAGTTACAGGGTACAAAATCAACTTACAAAAATCAGTTGCATTTCTATACACCAATAATGAACTAACAGGAAGAGAAATCAAGAATACAATCCCATTTACAAGCGCAACAAAAAGAATAAAATATCTAGGAATAAACTTAACCAAGCAGGTAGAGGAACTATACACTGCAAATTATAAAACATTATTGAAAGAAATAGAAGACGTAAAGAAATGGAAAGATATTCCATGCTCATTGATTGGAATAACAAACATAGTTAAAATGTCCATAGCACCTAAAACAATCTACAGAGTCAATGCAATTCCAATCAGAATCCCAATGACATTCTTCAAAGAAATAGATCAAAGAATCTTAAAACTTGTATGGAACAACAAAAGATCACAAATAGCCAAAGCAATCCTGAGAAAAAAAGAACAAAGCTGGAGGCATCACAATTCCTGACTTCAAAATATACTACAAAGCTGTGTAATCAAAACAACATGGTACTGGAAGAAAAGCAGACACACAGATCTAAAGAACAGAATTGAAAGTCCAGAAGTAAAACCACACGTCTATGAACAGCTAATCTTAGACAAAGGAGCCAGGAACATGCAATGGAGAAAGGAAAGTCTCTTGAATAAATCGTGTTGGGAAAACTGAACAGCCACATGCTGTTCACCTTGTTAATTATAACCATTCTGTCGGGGGTGAGGTGATATCTCAGTGTAGTTTTGATTTGCATTTCCCTAATAATTTGTGATGTTTAACATCTTTTCATGTGCCTGTTGGCCATCTGTATATCTTCTTTGGAAAAATGTCTGTTCAGATCCTAAGCCCACTTTTTGATCGAGTTGTTTGTTTTTGTTGTTGAATTGTATGAGTTCTTCTTTTTTTCATTGAGGAAAATTGGCCCTGAGCTAACATCTGTGCCAATCTTCCCCTATTTTGTAGGTGGCCTGATGAGCAGTATGTAGGTCTGTGCCCAGGATCTTAACCCGTGAACCCCGGGCCACTGAAGCACAGTGCATGAACTTAATCACTGTGCCCCCAGAATAACCCCTGTATGGGTTCTTTATATATTTTGGAAATTAACCATCATCAGACATATGATTTGCAAATAACTTATCCCAGTTGGTGGGTTGTCTTATCGTTTTGGTCGTGGCTTCCTTTGCCTTGCAGGAGATTTTTAGTCTGATGCAGTCCCATTTGTTCATTTTTTTCTTTTGTTTCCCTTGCCTGAGTAGACACAATATTCAAAAAAATGCTGCTAAAATCCATGTCAAAGAGTGCACTACCTGTAGTTTCCTCCAAGAGTTTTATGGTTTCAGGTCTTACATTCAAGTCTTTAATCTATTTTGAAGTAATTTCTCTGCATGGTGTAAGGTAATGGTCTACTTTCACTCTTTTGCATGTGGCTGTTCAGTTTTCCCAACACGATTTATTCAAGAGACTTTCCTTTCTCCATTGCATGTTCCTGGCTCCTTTGTCTAAGATTAGCTGTTCATAGACGTGTGGTTTTACTTCTGGACTTTCAATTCTGTTCTTTAGATCTGTGTGTCTGCTTTTCTTCCAGTACCATGTTGTTTTGATTACACAGCTTTGTAGTATATTTTGAAGTCAGGAATTGTGATGCCTCCAGCTTTGTTCTTTTTTTCTCAGGATTGCTTTGGCTATTTGTGATCTTTTGTTGTTCCATACAAGTTTTAAGATTCTTTGATCTATTTCTTTGAAGAATGTCATTGGGATTCTAAAGTATTAGAGAGGATGTGGAGAAAAGGGAGCCCTCGTACACTGCTGGTGGAAATTCAAACTGATGCAACCACTGTGGAAAACAGAATGGAGATGTATCAAAAAATTAAAGATAGAAATTTCTTATGATCCAGCTGTCCCACTACTGGGTACATGAAATCAATAATACAAAGTGTTTTATACATCCCTATGTTCACTGCAGCATTATTTACAATAGCCAGGACATGGAAACAACACAAGTGCCCACCAACTGATGAATGGATAAAGAAGATAAAGATATACCACACACACACATATATATGGAACACACAAACAATGGAATACTACTGAGCCATAAAAAAGTCAAAATCATCCCATTTGCAACAACATGGATGGAACTTGAGGGTATTATAACTGAAATAAGCTAGACAGAGAATGAGAAATATTGCATGATTTCACTCATATGTGGAAGATAAACAAACGCTTGCATAAAGAGACCCGATTAGTGGTTACCAGAGAGGAAGGAGGGATGGGAGGGTGGGAGAAAGGAGTAAAAAACACATATGTATGGTGACAGATAAAATCTAGACCATTGGTGTTGAGCACAATGCAGTCTATACAGAAACTGATATATAATAATGCACAACTGAAATTACACAATGGCATAAACCAATGTGACCTCAATAAAATAATAAAAAAATAAAACTCCCCACTCACCAATCCCTTTCTTCAACACACAATACTCCCACACAAAGATTCGCACCTGACATTCAAAATGCTTAGGATGACATGTCAACTCAGCCTTCATATGGATAGAAATGGCTCTAATTCTTAATCCAAAGAAACATTAGAACTATCTCTGAAAGATAAAGAATTAAGATACATCATTCCCTGGAAATCATTAATTGAGTAATCTTAACTCTTGTGCCACTTGGTGATGATTATAGAAGTTTAAAAATGGCAGTATCTAATCTTAGACAGCCTTGACGTTCAGTTAAGAGTGGGTTTCAACATCTTACATCTCTGCCCTATAATAATTGAGGCAGCAAAAGTAACACATACTTGGACTGACCAGTTAGGGTCATCTTGAGTGACAGCCTTCCACTTCTGTAAAATCTAAAACTATGACTCAAACAAAGACACAGCTAAGAACCATCAGGGTCAGGGACTCTCTGAGCGTCACTGTCAGAGTAACAGCCTCTGGATCCTTTTTCTTGCTTTATTTCAAGGTTTGGATCCAAGACTCATCGCTCACTGTGCTGAAATGTATAAGAATGGAGTGTAGGGAAGGGCGCTAATAGGTGGCCAAAATATCTAGAAGCTGGGGTTCATCTCTGCTTTTGGATTGGCATTCTTCTAGTAAAAAATTAGTTCTGTTTAAGACTAAAAACCGCCCCCCCTCGTTTTGTTTAAGTGATTGGGGTCATTATGTTTGCTTTCTATAAATCCACAAGATAGGAGGTGAACCTGGGAAGAGAAAGGGAGCTGGTCATAGTACATCTTTCACCTGTACTGTGAATAAAAGAGGTTTCTACTGTAAGGGAGGGTCCCTGTGACAACCCGGCATCCCCCTTGAGGTCATCTCCTTGATCTGAACCCAGCTCTGCCAGGGACCTTGACCAGAGCCATTCGAACTTCTCGATTTCTTAGGCCATAGATGAGGCGGTTGATTGTTGGAGAGACAAGACTGTAGAAGAGGGAGACCACGTTGTCCTGCTGTGGGCTGTGGTAAGTACCTGGCACCATGTACATGAACACGGCTGCCCCATAAAAGAGCCCCACTAGAGCGATGTGCGAGGAGCAGGTGGTGAAGGCCTTGTGTCGGGCCTCAGCGGAGTGCATTCAGAGAATAGCCCCCAGCACTTGGCTGTAGGAGGTGGCTATGAGTGACAGGGGCAGCAGCAAGATCAGCACCAAGGAGATGGACAGCGCCAACTCATAAGCTGAGGTGTCAGCGCAAGAGAGCTTCAGCAGGGCAGGCAGTTCACAGAAGAAGTGGTCCACAACGCGTGAGGCACAGTAGGGGAAGTGCAGGATGGTGGAAGTCTGGATGCACGCCACAAGTACACCTGACAACCAGGAGGTGCCCAGCATGAGCAGGCAGACCTGACATCTCATGAGTAAGGGATAATGCAGGGGGTGGCACACGGCAACATAGCAGTCATAAGACATGAGGGATAGCATGACACCCTCAGAGACACCCATCAGCATCAGAAAGAACATCTGAGCTCCACAACCTTGGAAGGAGATGAAACTCTCTCCCTGCAGGAAGTCGACTGCCATCTTGGGGATGGTGACCAGTAGAAAGCCAACATCCAACAGGGAGAGTTGGCTGAGCAGGAAGCACATGGGGGTGTGGAGCCTGGAGTCTGTGCTGGTCAGGAAGAGCAGGATGGCATTACCCAGAAGGCCCATGGTGAGTACAGTGACCACAAGGGAGAATAGGACCAGATGTGGCCCTGAGTGGCTGAAGAGTCCCATGAGAGTGAAGTCGAGGTCACAGACTGATTTGATTCCCTCATCCTCCAGGAAGTGTCATTCATCTGCAAGAAGAACAGGATATTTGGCAAGGAATCTCACTGGAGGTAAGGTTCATCTCAAATGCCAACTGCAGTTGTTTGATAATGGCTGCCTGGAGTCTCTTGAGAACCATGCTGAGCACATTCAGGTTCAGTAGGGAAAAAATACCATGATTGGTTCATTATGTCTGCACTGGTCGGGAGATGAGGAACAGGAAAATGATGTCTGCATTTGTCATTTATTAATAAAAGTCATGTTTTCACCCTTCAGGCAAACACCACCCACTAACACTTGCAGTTAAACCACCTGTCACCAAGATAGACAGTGCAAGTCAGCCCCAGTGGAATATTGGACTACACCCCATGCTAGAGGCCTTGAGGTGAAAGCAGAAGTGGGATTCTGAAGAGACTAGAATATGAAGTTGGAGAATTGCCAATGATGATAGGGGATGATGAGGCTGGATCAAAAATTAAGTCCCAAACCATGAGGAAGTTCTCATTTCCAAATTCTGGAATGAAAGAAAGGAAGGGCTAATGTCTGGTAAGGGTAAGAGGTGGGATGACATTTAGGATGTGGACCCAAGGTGTCTATACCATAAAGAGACATATGAGGTTGGAAACAAAAGGGTGTGGTGTGGGGGACAAGTTGTTCAGAATATCAGACATCTTTTTGAGGCTTGATTTCATAGTGTGGGAGGGGAGAATATTTTTCTTAGTGTGTATTAGGTATTAAATCTGCAGAATCAATTAGTGGACAAGGAAGATGTCTGAAGGATCAGAGGGACTGCCCCCACCTAACCAAAAATACTGATACTTGACCTTCTTACCTTCAACGTGACCTCCAGGGAAATCAAATTGCCCTGGAATACTATTCACACACATCACCTTCAACACTGAGAACTTCTGGGCCAAAGTGGCATCTGTCACCATCATCAGTGGAGAAGTACAGAGAAGTGTATAGAGAATTATAGAGGAGACAGCCTTTTGAGACCAGGAGGGTTCTACCTTGGAAAGATCCAGAAGAGGTCTGCTTTATCAGATGTGCAAAGGAAGTGAGCTATTTAGAGACCAGGAAGGGTCAGTGTTGAGCGGGTGTCTACTCAAGACCCTCTGATGCCCAAATCATTGATCACACTTACCCTGCATGTCTTTCAGCTTCTCTGACTTGATTTCCTGTAATCATGAAACTTGGCCAAGGGTTTTTCCCTTACCTAACTGCTGACTGCTGCCTTCTCTCCATCTCTCTCTCTCTGTATTGCCCATTTCAATGTCACACTAAAGCTGACATTGAAGGCTTTCTTAAATGACTGCCTATCCAGATTTCCCATCACATCAAGGTCCTTCATTATCCTGTCCACAACTATTCATTTATTCATTCATTCAAAGAAAATTAAGTTCCTCTTAAGTGCCAGTCACTGAAGGAGGCATAAGGGACACAGTGGTGGAAAAGATGGACAAGGTCACTGCTCTCATGAGAGATATAAGAAACAAGGAAACAAGTAAAACAAATAGTTTTTACTAGAAATAAATACAAAGAAATAAGCAGGGAGATCCTATAGGAAGTCACTAGAGAAACCATCTTTGGATGAAGTGGTTGAGGGAGGCCTCTCTGCACCGGCGAGAGCTGCTCTCAGAATCAAACTGTTATAAGAAGGAGAGGGAAGCCGTAACTATCTCATTTCACCTGTGGGAAGGAGTCAGACAGGCCAATTATGGTTCTGGCTGACATGGAATTCTTTAAGAGTGAAATCTACCCCAAATGGAATGAGAGCTTCATGAGGTAGTGTTTGTTGTATTCATTCAATGATGTGTGGGGTGGAAACACAAAGAGCTCTTAGTGCTGCCCTCAAAGAACTTAGAGTTTGGTTGGGGTGCAAGTAGATAAGCAAATCACTCTACGACAGCATGAAAAGGGATGCAACAAAGACATATGTATTGAGCTGGGGGTTCCAATGGGGTCTAGTGCCCAAGTCTGTCTGTAGGGGTAGGACAGTAGGAAATGATTTTCAGAAGAGGAGACATTTGTGCTGTGTTGAAAGTCAGCTATGGTCATTTTTTAGGCAGGTAGAGAAAAAGGTCATTTCAAAGAGAAGCAATATGGTGTGTGTGGATTGTTTGGCATATAGTTAAGAGAATACACTCTGGGCTTAGAGCAAGATTTGAATGCCAACTCAGCTGCATCCTAACTTTGTGACTTCAGGTGCATTATTCAATCTTCCTGGGACTCAGTTTCTCATCTGTCTATGGGGATAAATAACACCTTCTTCATAGGAGTAGCTATGAGCATTAAATGAGATAATGAATTCAAGAGCTTAGCACAATGACAACCACATGGCAATTTCTTGATTTAAGTTCACAACTAGTGGTCCTATTGTAGAGGAAGCGTAAACATTAAAAAAGACAGACTGGATGACTTCTAAAACCCCTTCCAGAGGAGTGACATCAGCAACATGGCAGAGTGAGCTGTTCCCTTTGTCTCTGCCCCTCTAAATTAAACTAAATGAACATTCAATGACTGATCGGGGATACCCACACAGCACAACAGGATGCCTGAGAGACCTACACAGTTATACTTCTGAAGGTGGATGGACTGGATCCCCAGGATAGCAGCAGCAAGCCAGGTTTCAGGATCTCACATAGCAGGTGTTGCTACTCTAACAGGAGGTTGGGACAGCCCAGACTGCACATGAACACTATCCTCACCTACAGGAGGGTACACTGTGCTGTACCACCTGCCAGTGGGCATGCGCCCCAGCATGACTGTAAGAAGAAGTGGTGGCAGCCCTGTGAACATGCATGAACATCATCCTGGCCTCGGGGAGCAGCCACTGTGTCATTGCAGCCCTGCCAGTGGGAATGTGACCCATTGCGACTGCAAGAGTAGGTGAGTGCAGACCTGTACACCCATGTGAACAACATCCTGGCCTGCAGGAGTGCAAACTGTACCTGCACAACTTTCAGCAGATGGTGTGGGATCAGAAAACATAGCTCCTGCTTCCCCTCAGTGGTAGCAATTGGAATCTGCAACCTGATACTATCACAAATGTGCCAGGAAAGGATTGGTTCATCAAACGTGAAAAAGTACTGTAACAATCCAGAGCAGAAGGAAAATTACAAGTCTCCAGAAACCAATCCTGAAGTCACAGAAATATACAATATAAATGACAGAGAATTTAAAATAGTTTCATAAAGAAATTCAATGAGTTATAAGAAAAATAAGAAAGACAGTTCAATGAACTCAGGAATAAAATTAATGAGCAGTAGAAATACTTCACCAAAGAGATTGGAAGCAAAAAAACCCAAAGAGAGATTCTGGATAGGAAGAATCAAATTAGAGATAAAAAATAATCTAGACTCCTTAAAAAA